>NW_012104465.1:1273315-1275298 GCF_000951045.1 Mandrillus leucophaeus
TTATTTTTGAAAGATTTTGGCTGTAGATAGAATTCTAGGTTGATAAGTGTCTTCTTCCAGAATTTCAAAGGTGTTATTCCTCTGTCTCGGCCTCCATTGTTTCTGATGAGAATCAGTCATATTCTTTTTATTGTTCCCTGCAGGTATTATGCCCCCTTTTCTCCCTCTGGCTGCCTTTGTGCTTTTCTCTCCATCTTTGCTTCTCAGGATTTAAACTACATTACGCTTAAGTGTGGTTTTCTTTGTAGTTATCCTGCTTGGGGATTCTTGAGAATCCTGGATCTGTGAAATGATGCTTTTGAACAAATTTGAAAAAATATTAGCCAGTATTTCTTCAACCGTTTTTCTGCCTGATTCCGTCTCTCCTCTCAGGGATACCGCTTATATGCATGTTGGAGTACTCGACACTGCTTATAAGTCATTGGCACTCTATTCCCTTCCATTAGTCTTTTTTCTCTTTATGTATTATTTTAATAATTTTTATTAACCTGTGCTCAAGTTTGGCATTCATTTATTGTTTTGTATCCAATCTTCTATTGAGTCCATAAAACAATTTGTAAATTTCAGATGGTATGTTTTTCAGTTCTAGGGCTTTCATTTTTTTTAAAGGTCTCCATATCTTGACTAAAATTTTCTCATTATTTACATCTTTTTCTGCAATTATTTAACACGTTTATCATTGTTATTGTAAAGTTGCTGTTTTCTAATTCCAACATTGGGATTATATGTAGATCTATTTCTACTGGTGGTTTATTTTTCTTTTCATGTTTCCCCTCTTTCCTCATGTGTCTAGGAATTTTTGATTGTATACTGGGAGACAGACATTTTTATTATATACTGAACATTTCAGATAACTCTTTTTGGTGACTGGGTAGATTTTCATTCTCTGAATGCTGTTGAGTTTTGTTCTAGTAGGTGGTTAAATTAATGGTGTACTACTTTGATTTCATGGAGACATTGTTTAAGGCTTAGTTTAGAGATAGGTATATTTTAGTTTTGTCCTTAGTCCTGGGGTTTAGCTCCTGATCCTGGGATGTGATCTTAACTCCTAAGGAATAACACTTCTGGGCTTAATGGACAGCCTGAGTTGTTCATCAAGATTTTCTAATTTGGTGAGATTTATATGTAGCCTATCTCCCCATGCAATGGCAGCAGCTGAAATTACTACTCAGCTCTTTCAACTGTTGTCATCCCCCTGGGCTTTTTAGACTCTCTCCCTATCCACATACAGTTCAAAGTTCAACCTAGATTTTAGGGATGTTTGTGTAAAAATTTGAGGGATCTCCCTCTGTGGGTCCCTCTTTTCTAGGATTTACCCTTCCAATTTTCAGCCTTTCTGGCAACCCTGAATACTGATTTCTGGTTCTTTAACTTAATGCTTGCTGATTTCTGGTTGAGCTCCACCCCCAGTATTCCCTTAGAACTTTGAAATGCCCTCAAGGGAGAAGCCATAGCTCACCTCTGGTTTATGCCTGGTTTTGGTCTCTCTCCAGTGCTGTCAAATAGTAGTTTGAAAATATTTTGTCCACAGTTTATGATTGCTATTCCCAGGAGAGTTAGTCTGATATTAGCTTCTTCACCATTACTGAAAAACCAAAAGGCTTTATACTTACTTACTTTAATATTTGCAGGGCTTTTTTTTTTTTTTGAGGTAGATGTTCCTATTATCATGTTATTGATGAGGAAACTGAGTTTCAGGAAGGTTAAGTAGTCTGTGCAAGATCACATACCTTGTGAGGGGCAGAGTCAGCAGATTTCTGATCCTAAACATGTGCTTGCTAGTGACATAGTGCCACAATGCCCCATATATCATGGAAATCGATGGGAGGGATGGAGAAACCCTCCACGGAGCACTTTTCAGACCTTATTTATTTGGTTAGTTAGTTTTAGAGACAGAGTCTTGCTTTATTGCCCAGGCTGGAGTGCAGTGCCATGATCATAGCTCACCGCAGCCTTGAACTCCTGGACTCAAGCGATCTTCCC
>NW_012104465.1:1275735-1278906 GCF_000951045.1 Mandrillus leucophaeus
TGCTTTGCCTAAAGAAAGAATATACCACAGCAGGGTGGGGTCCACAGGAAGCAGAAGTAATTACAGAGTGAGTGGCTGGAGGCCATTGCTGAGATGGTACTTGCTCTCACGGGGCCCCTGTTTGCCTTAGCCCCTCCTGTTACCATCTTGAGGCACATCTCCAGACCCTGGAGCCTGTTCTCTCCCTCCTCCTCCTGCCCACACAGCTGAGGGGTGGTGGGAAGAACTGGTGAGCTCTGTGGTCTTCGTCAAGTTACCTAACTACTCTGGGCCTCAGTTTCCTTATCTGCAAAACAGAGATAATGATTTGCAACTCTGAGGACTTCCTGAGAGTTAAATGAGACAATACACATGGATGCACCTTACACAGTGTTGACATGCGTCTGTTGAGTCTGAGTGTTTAGGTTAGGAAAGCGCTTATGAAAGTCCTTCATTCAGGGTGGCAGTATGGTGGCTGGTCCATTTGCCTGTCCTAATTGCCATCCTCCTCTTAGAACATCCCCATGTCTCTTCTTGCTCACTGGATCTCAGGGTTTGACACATAGTGGGTGCTTGATGCTTGTTTGTTGAATGAACGAATGAGCAAATGAATGCATTTCCCTATCCTGCTTTCTCCCAGCCCCAGACCAGAGGATAAGTACAAGAGACTGCCTCCTCTAAGCCAGAACTCAGGTTCTAACCACTGGAATTGACAATTCCCCTTTGGCTAGGGCTGGCCTAAATGCTTCTTCTGTGGGTGTCAGCTGAGTTCTGCCCTCTGCTGAACCAGGCTGAAGCCAGGCAGGAGCAGAATGTCCATGCTGGTCCTCATGGACTTTGCAATGAGGTAGGCTTAGCACCAAATCACAACTGAGTCCAGGATTTCCAGTGTGATCTTGGGCATGACACTCAACCTCTCTGGGCCTCTGTGCCCCATCTGTAAGGGGCATTATTCTCCGAGAGGCCGCAGGTTATAGGATCAGGTGGCCCTGCGAGGTCCCCCTGTTTCTAGCCTTGTGCCTTGTGAGCTCCCCTCTTTGTCCTGCCTCCCACTATAAGTGCAAATTTCTGTCTTGCCCACCCAGATGGAGGGCAAATCAGAGCCTGCTTTTTGAGCCATAATGTTCAGTTTGATGTTTTTATTGCATCCTGCTGCATGATTTAAGTGTGTTTGTATATGATTATTATTGTGCTCCTTTAAAACAATCTGGAAATCAAATCCAATACTAAAATCAAATCCACCAATCAGCAGGTAACAGAGGCAGCAAAGGGGTCTCAGGGGAGACATGTCCTTGTAGGCAGCACAGAAGCAGTGAGACACCCTCCTCCTGCCTCTCCCTGGCTTCAGTAAGGGTTCAACCCAGAAGGTCAAAGCAGAAAGGATGAGATCAAGAATAAGCAAAAGTCACTGTTAAGAGATGGAGCAATAACACCCGCCAGTTGGTGCCTGTGGATTAAAAGGGATTTAAGAATATCATCTCTTTTAATCCCCACAATAACCCTGTGAGACTGGGTACTACTTGCCCAAAAGACTGACTGTAGATTAACTGATGGTATAAATATAGCTGATATTTGTTGAACCTTTACTATGTGCCAGGCACTGTTCTAAGAATTTCACTAGAACCGACTCGTTGCATCCTCATAACAGCCTTATGGAATTGAAACTTTGATTGTCTCTGTTGGATATCTGGTGATCCTGGAGCCCAGAGAGGTTAAATGACTCTGGTCACACTGGACAGTAGGTGGCCTAGCTGGGATTGGAACCCAGCAGATCATACTTTTTCAACCACCTGAGACTGCTTTGCCTAAAGAAAGAATATACCACAGCAGGGTGGGGTCCACAGGAAGCAGAAGTAATTACAGAGTGAGTGGCTGGAGGCCATTGCAGAGATTTTTGAGAGAGGAATATGCTACGGGTTCTTCAAACCCCAGTATGGGAAATGTTGCATAGACGCATCAAACACTTAGCTCTCACAACAACCTTGCCAATTAAATATTATCCTCGTTTTACTGATGAGCAAACTTCAGTCACTTGCCACAGTGCTAAGAAGTGGCAGAGCCAGGATTCAAACGCAAGTTGGTCTGACCACAAGGCTACTGATTGGGAGTCAGGGGACATCCTAATCTTGGCTCTGCTATTAACCCACTCTCGTCTCTAGGAGACTTAGCATTTTCATTTGCAGCATGTAGGTTCAGAATAGATAACCTGTTGTGTAGTATAGGTGGTGGGTGCTCTATAAGCCAAACCAGGTGACTGCTCCCCATTCCCTCCAATACTGGGCATATGGCAGACATCACCATCAATCACAGACATGGTCTTAGAACTTATCTAAACACTGCCATTTGATTGAAATTGGAACTGAGAGGAAATGTTCCATTTTGGGAGGCTTCATATGTAGAAACCATCAAACCACACATTGCTAAATATTCACAGAGAACAGACAAAACTTATTATGTATTATATAAAATACAGAATGTGCTCAGCATGACTTTCCCACGAGAACAGTAACCACAACCTGCCCGCTTGTGAAGGAGCATCCCTGACTGGCGTTTGGACAATCAGACCACACAGGGAATCACCCCATCACAATCTGGGGATGCCCTGTTCTTGCCCTGGAATCACACACAGCTGATTGTTGTGCTGGCTGGAAGCGAAGTTGCAGTAGTAGCTGATATAGCACTTTGATGAGCAACAAAAATCAATTAAAAAAGTGAACTACCCATGGTTTGTGATGAATAAAATAATAAGCTCATATCCATTGCAAAAATGTCTATGAGTGGGAGAGAATGTGATAAGAGCAAAAAATGTGAATTGGTTATGCAAAAAAGCAAGAGGATTTTTTTTTTGAAAGACTATAACTTGACTCATTCTAACACGACTTTTATCTTGGGCCTTGCTGGCTCTAGATATGCCTCTAGAGCTCTGCAGGAATCCTTTAAGCTTTGATGTCATAAGAGCAGAGACAGCCTCTGCAGTTTTTTTCCATCTGTCCATCGATCCACCCACCCACCCATTATCTGTCCATCTGTCCATCCATCCATCTGTCCATCCATCCATCCATCTATTTATCCATCCATCCATCTTCCCATGCCCCCACCTTCTATATGTCCAATAAACGTTTTATATTTTTTATTTTTTTGAGAGTGTCTTGCTCTGTCGCCCAGGCTGAAATGCAATGGCAAGATCTTGGC
>NW_012104465.1:1278956-1346188 GCF_000951045.1 Mandrillus leucophaeus
CGCAAGTTGGTCTGACCACAAGGCTACTGATTGGGAGTCAGGGGACATCCTAATCTTGGCTCTGCTATTAACCCACTCTCGTCTCTAGGAGACTTAGCATTTTCATCTGCAGCATGTAGGTTCAGAATAGATAACCTGTTGTGTAGTATAGGTGGTGGGTGCTCTATAAGCCAAACCAGGTGACTGCTCCCCATTCCCTCCAATACTGGGCATATGGCAGACATCACCATCAATCACAGACATGGTCTTAGAACTTATCTAAACACTGCCATTTGATTGAAATTGGAACTGAGAGGAAATGTTCCATTTTGGGAGGCTTCATATGTAGAAACCATCAAACCACACATTGCTAAATATTCACAGAGAACAGACAAAACTTATTATGTATTATATAAAATACAGAATGTGCTCAGCATGACTTTCCCACGAGAACAGTAACCACAACCTGCCCGCTTGTGAAGGAGCATCCCTGACTGGCGTTTGGACAATCAGACCACACAGGGAATCACCCCATCACAATCTGGGGATGCCCTGTTCTTGCCCTGGAATCACACACAGCTGATTGTTGTGCTGGCTGGAAGCGAAGTTGCAGTAGTAGCTGATATAGCACTTTGATGAGCAACAAAAATCAATTAAAAAAGTGAACTACCCATGGTTTGTGATGAATAAAATAATAAGCTCATATCCATTGCAAAAATGTCTATGAGTGGGAGAGAATGTGATAAGAGCAAAAAATGTGAATTGGTTATGCAAAAAAGCAAGAGGATTTTTTTTTTGAAAGACTATAACTTGACTCATTCTAACACGACTTTTATCTTGGGCCTTGCTGGCTCTAGATATGCCTCTAGAGCTCTGCAGGAATCCTTTAAGCTTTGATGTCATAAGAGCAGAGACAGCCTCTGCAGTTTTTTTCCATCTGTCCATCGATCCACCCACCCACCCATTATCTGTCCATCTGTCCATCCATCCATCTGTCCATCCATCCATCCATCTATTTATCCATCCATCCATCTTCCCATGCCCCCACCTTCTATATGTCCAATAAACGTTTTATATTTTTTATTTTTTTGAGAGTGTCTTGCTCTGTCGCCCAGGCTGAAATGCAATGGCAAGATCTTGGCTCACTGCAACCTCCGCCTCCTGGCTTCAAGCAATTCTTCTGCCTCAGCCTCCCAAGTAGCTGGGATTACAGACACCTGAAACCATGCCCAGCTAATTTTTGTATTTTTGTAGAGATGGAGTTTCACCATGTTGGTCAGCCTGGTCTCAAACTCCTGACCTCAAATGATCTGTCTGCCTTGGCCTCCCAAAGGCTGGGATTACAGACATGAACCACCACGCCTGGCCCCAATAAATGTTTATTAAGCACCTAATCTGTTCCAGAAACACTGCTAGGAATTGAAGCTATGAAGATGAATAAGGTATGATTCCTACACCTGTGGGGTTTAGTCTAAAAGAACAGACATGCCCATAACCAAGCAAATGCTATAGTGGGGTTATAATGTCCAGGCGTAGTGGGGGCACTGAGGAGGGTGTGGTCTAATTGGGGGTGCCATTCAGAAAAGACTTTTTGGAGGGGGTGGTCACCTTTGAGCTGAGTCTAGAAAG
Organism: Mandrillus leucophaeus; assembly: GCF_000951045.1. NCBI lineage: Eukaryota > Metazoa > Chordata > Mammalia > Primates > Cercopithecidae > Mandrillus > Mandrillus leucophaeus. The sequence goes on from NW_012104465.1 coordinate 1,280,565, forward strand.
ACTGTATGGTTTTTTAGGCAGATCAGGAGTGGGAAGGGTGTTCTGGGTGGAGGGTACTGCATGTGCAAAGACACAGAGGTATAAAGAGGCCCAGCCTGGTGGGGCAGCCTCAGGCAATACAGCAAGGCTGGCGTGTGGGTGAGTGTCCGGCTGCGGTGCAATGCCTGGTGCCTATGGAGCAGCCCCAACACTGTACCAGCTGAGGGCCTGAACAGTTCTCCATAGCTGTTAATGTGAATCCTACACATGCACCCCTGTTAAATGATACTGTGAATCCTACATATCACTAGTAGGTATCGATCCTGTTAAATCAACGCCCTTCCTTCCTCTCCCCAGCGTAAGAGCCGCCTCGGCGAGAAGAGCGTTTTCAGTGTGCCTGTGCATGCCGACGCACCATTATAATCACATCTTCACTGGGACACAATTTCTTGGGTGACTGCTGTTGGTGCTGCCGGAAGCATGTTCCCAGCAAATTGCCTCCGTGTGTGATTTGTTGATTGAAACAGGGAGAGGAGAAGTGTTCTAGGGATGTGGGTGGGGAGGTGGCCTTGCCCACAGGAAGGAGCCTGGGTTTTGGAGTCATGCAGGCATGGCTTGGCTAATGGGGGGCCGGCCAGGCGCTTTACCTCTCAGAGCTCAGCTTTTCTTCAGCCCCTCCAGCCACAGGCAAGGTGATCAGCTTTGTCTTTTCTGGGCCAGGGTCATGGGGAGGGCCACCATCTGACCTGCCAGTGCTGTTGGGGTCCTCAAGACATAGTACTGAGCGGGAGAGTCCTGACTCCTCTGTAAGCTGGAAAGGGGCAATTTTCACTCCAGATTGCATCTCTGTCCTGCATTTTCTCTCCACACTGCCTTCTCCTCCTCCTTTTCTTTTTCTGGTTGCATTTCCATCTTTCTAAGAAAATTCCTGAGTCCAACTTCCACCCTCAGCTGAAGAATCTGAAGAGGTCAGGAGAAGTGACCTTTCTCCATGTGAATTGGACAATCTCAGAGCTGCCGGGTACAGCTGTGCAGAGTATGCACTGCGCAACTGCAAGAGGTTCTACTCACATTGACTAAGGTGTGAATGAAGCCTCCAGAGAGCGCACAGGCGCAGCCCTGAACTGTTTGTTTCTCTGTACTGTGGCCCCATCTGGGGCTTGACTCTGCTCCTTAGCTAGTCATCCATTTTCAGTTCCCATCATCCCACTCTTCCCCTTAACATAGATTACACATATTACGTTTACACGGCAATGGAGACGTTCCTGAATGAGTGAGCAGGGCAGGGGATTGGGGTGGGGTCAGGAGTCTGTTTGTCGGAGTATAAATTGGCTTCCATTCACTGTCTCTTTTGGAATAGTGGCCTTTTATTTCTTTGCTTTTTTCAATGGATGTATTTGAAATGGAAGTTGGGTCCAGGTTGGAATATTTGCTTCATGGGTTTTCTTAAAGTAGAGCACACCTCAATGCATTTGCTGCAATTTTGGCTTTTGCTCTATTCAAAATCTACTTTCTCCCCTCTGAGTGGGGAATGAAGGAGTGTCTCTTGTCCTAGGGTGGCTTTTGCCCAGCCTGGGAGTGTGAGTGAGTGGGTGCTGGGTGTGTGTGCGTGGGGAGCTGAATTCAGGGGAAGCCTGCCCAGCTCTGGCCTCTGCAGCCTGTCTGTCCGCCCCTCCAGCCATGCTCCCCCACCCCAGCATTAGCCCTCCATAGCCTCAGAACAGATTTGTTTTCAGCTGACCCGGCACCAAGCTTCAGGGCTTAGCCCTGAATAAAAAAGGAAGGGGATGTCTGTTGAGCCCTTGCATGTATGGCAACTTGTCAGGGTCTCTGTGTGTGCAGCCTCAGTTAATCCGCACACTAATTCTCCCTTGAGGGGCAGCTGCAGCAGATTGACAATTCCACGCCTGACACTCCACCAGGGAGGCTGCTGGAGGCCAGGCAGAGGCGTCAGAATGAGCCCCAGTCGCCTTCTCCCTTTGGGACACTACTGCAGGGGCAGGGGGCCCATAGGGCAGAACCAACCCCAGAGCCCAGGTTCAAGAGCTGGATGAGTTTCTTCCCTGTGCTTGTGACGCCGCATGATTAAGGTTCTGCTGCATCCCTTGGCCCCTGAGATGGCCTCGCAGGAAGCTCTGTGTGCACCAAGCAGTTGCTATAAAATTCATCTTTTATTGTCCTCTTCCTGGATCTTTTCAATTGGGGAATAGTGGATGCTTACAGGCATAAAACATGTGTGGCTTTTATGGGATTCTGCCAGCATGAAACGTGGGATCCAAACTTTATGTTCTTGACCCCCTTCCCTCTCAGAGGTGAGGGTGAGTGAGTTCCCTGTCTTCATGCCTAGAAATGCTATAATCCTTGGCATACTAGGGCACATGTCTCACATGGGGCGGAGCTTCTTTACAGATCCTTCCCCCCACTTTTTGTTTTTCTTAGAGACAGGGTCTGTCACCCAGGCTGTAGTGCAGCAGCACCATCATAGCTCACTGTGCCCTCTGTCTCCTGGGCTCAAGCAATTCTCCCACCTCAAAAAGCAATTCTCCCTGCCTCCCAAAGTGCAGGGATTATACGCATGAACCACTATGCCTGGCCTTACTTTACAGTAAGTAAAGTACTTTCTTTTCCACTAAATGGTTTCAGTTGTATATAGCTGAGCCTTTCTTTTCCACTAAAGGATTTCAGTTGTATATGGCTGAGCCAGTCGTCTGGCGTGGCTGGCGGCATTGGTTTTAATGTCTCTGGGGTGCGTCGTGAAAACTCTGAATGGGAATTGGGCAGATGCTGCCTTTCATAGATGTAATCTTGAATGCTTTGACCATTAGGAAGGACTGCGATGGAAAGATAAATACACCACCTACCTCAGAGGTTCAAAGTCATTTGTATCTGTGATGGACTGAATTGTCTGTCTCCTCTCCCCAAAATTCATGTATTGAAGCCCTAACCCCCAGTGTGACAATTTTTGGAGACAGATCCTTTAAGGAGATAATTAAGGTTAAGCGAGATGATAAGGTTGTAGTCCCTGATGTCTGTTGAAGAGGAAGAGACAGCAGAGCTCTTTCTCTGTCTACGTGAACACTGAGGCAAGGCCATGTGAGGACACAGCAAGAAGGTGGCTGTTTGCAAGCCTGGAAGAGAGTCCTCACTATAAACCAACTCTGGCGTCCTGATCTCAGACTTTCAGTCTCTAGAAATAAGACAAGGTAAGTGTCTGTTGTTTAAGGCACTCAATATGTGGCATTTTGCTATGGCACCCTGAGCTGACTAAGACAGAATCTCTCATCTCTCTCATGGACAGGCACACTTCAGTTTGTGAACCAGTAAAGCCCCATAGCTTCTTAATTACTGCTCACTAGGGCCTCTTGTCCCTGAAGATCATGCCTTAGGAAACTGGGGATGGCCAGTGAGCTCACGCTTGAATGTATCTCTCGGGACCAACCTACAGCTAGGAAGAATTTTGATAGTAAAATCCAGGTAAGGGACTCAATTTCTGGATGGGCCTTGTATGTCCTAATGCATGTTATGGTTATTACTCTCATTTTCCAGAAAAGGAAATTCAGTCAGGAGAGACCATGTCACCTGCTACAGATTACACTGGTGGTGGTGCAGTCTAGTCCTTGAAATCTGCTCCAGGTCTACAGCCCTGAGTCTTAAACACCTGACTAGTTTCCCCAGCACCCTCTGGATGAGAGTTCTCCCTGGGTCCTGTGGGCCCATCCCAGGGCCTAGAGTTCTAGGTTGGGTTTGGATCTTTGTCCCTGGTACAGGGGTCTGCCTGTCTGCCTGGACTGTGCGGTGTGGCTGCAGAGAGTGAATTCTCTGTCAATTTCACCTGATAGAGAGGGTCTGGTCCTAGGTATTATTTTCTTCCAGGTTTCTCTGCCCTCCTGGCTGGACCCCAAGAAGGACATGCACTCTCACCTTTCCAGCAGGAGCTCAACCCAGTGACATCAGTGTCCACACAGGATGCCATGTGGGCTTCCAGATGAGATCATTTGGGGATCATAGAGGCAGGAAGGGGCAGGTGGTGTACCATGCAACGTTGTGAAAAGAGCGTGGACTTTGGTATTGGGCAGGTTTGGATTCTAATTCTCAGCTGCCCTTTCGTCTGTAGAAGGGGGACAGCAGTACCGCCTCACAGACTGAATGGAATGTCCTAGGAGAGTGTTGGCACAATGCAACGCAGTGGAGACCTAGGTTTGGGGCTGGCTATCTCATTTATTGGCCCAGTTTCCCTGTCTATAAACTGGGAATAACAGCATGTATCTCACTGTTTGAGAATTTCTATGTTTCATCATTTTAAGATGCATATTTTTCTGTATCCTAACATGTCTATAACCCCTTACCATTAATGGCCTCTTAGCATTGTGTTTAGTTTAATTAGCAGTGTTTTTCTTTCCTACTGTCACTTAAAATAATATTGGCCCTTACAGTTGTAGTTGTTGCCTTAGATTTGATGAGATACAGCAAATGGACTCATAATTACAAACGGCTGAGTACAGTGCCTGGAACACAGCTGGTGCTCAGTCAGTGGCAGCTGCTGTTATTATTGCCTGTGTACCATGGGTAAGTTTTAAAAATGTTGTTGAGTCTCAGTTTCCTCATCTGTACAATGGGAATACTTAGCTTTACTTTATAGGGTTACAGAGAGTGTTAAATGAGATTAACATATTGACTGAGGCATCCACTGCAGCATTTCGCATAAAATAGGCGCTCCAAAATGTCCTCCTCTTCCCCAGGACTGCACCAAGAGAAATCCCTCTTGCCGTTCACCATTTGGGAATTATGGCTAGATGGGTGGGACAGGGAAGGGATGAAGGGGAAAGAGACTCCTCATGCCTGTGCTCTTTTGTGACATTGGGCAATCTGTCTCCTGCTCACTGTTGCCCCCTAGTGGTTCCAAGGATCAGGGCAAGGCTTTTCGAACCAGATGGGAATGTTAGGAAAGAAAATGGTGTCGGGTAAGCCTGCTCACCCTGAGGAAGACCTCAACGGGAGTCCTGAAGCCCAACCTCAGGAGCTTCAACTGAGATGATGTAACCTGCTGAGCCTTCTGCTGAGGTTTTCTTTATACCTGAATGTGGCCGCTGGGAAAATTTCCCAGATCATAGATCTAAACTGAGAGGCCATTCCTCAGCTCCCACCCGCCTCTGAAAACACACCTCTATGCTGGAGTCATAGTAAGAGAGGGCAAGTTCGGTTGACAAAATGTATTGGCGGCATCTCTTCTCTTGTATGCCCAAGAGACCACAGTCTGGATTGGGATCAACCAGAGTCAAATCCTGGCTCTGGATGACCATGGCCCATGACATCCCCTCTATAGGCCTCAGTGTCTTTATTGCATGTAGAGGGTCTGCCATATAGTCTGTGCTCAAAAATGTTAGGTTGCCTACCCCACTTCCCTCTTCCCTAACTCAGGGGTGTTGGAAAGAGCATTGGAAGAAATCGTAAGCAATATTGACTTTAACTACAAAATGCTCAGATGTCTTTCCTGCTGCTCTGATGAAGTGGTCTTTGAAGTGAAACATCCCCTGCAAATCTGTAACATCATAGATGAGCAGATGCATGCTGTTAGACCATGAGGAAATCCTGGGTGCTCGCTTTTCAAAGAGGAACAAATAACCCTCATTCAAGTCTGGCTCCTTGAGATTGTTCCATGGCCCTTGGCCCTCCTGCTTGGTGGTGGGGAGACTGGCATATGGAAACACCACGAGAAAGTGTGGGAGGGTAAGGGTGCAGGGAAGGTTGGACGGACACCCTCTGGTCCTGGTGCTTTGCACAGATTAGGTATGAGGTAGGTACTGTTGTTACCTGCTATGCAGATGAAGAAATTAAGATGGAGACTTGAAGAAACTTGCCCATGGTCTTACTGTTGGTTAGTCACGGAGTCAGGATTTAGATTTCAACAGTCTAATGTTGAAGCCCTGCACCACTATCCTACAGTCCCCATACCAAGGTACCTTTCCTTGTCTAATACCAGGTGATGTCCATTGCCCCTGGATAGATCGTCTTTTCAGAGACCCATTGAGAGATTTCTGTATGTCTCAGAATGCTCTGCCAAGGGTCTCTTTCCCTTTCAATGGAGGACAGGCATATCATCACCATTTTACAGATTGAAGACAGACTTGCAAAGGCAAAGTGATTTTCTAGAAATAGTTTAGCAGGTCAAAGGCACAGTTTGAATGAGAACCCAAGTCTTTTGAATCCTGGTCCTACTGCACACTGAACCAGCTGTCTCCCCATCCTGTGCCCTGCCCAGTTCTCTTTCTGGGTTACTGTGTGAGGAAGAAGATGATCCCATACACTGCAAGCTAGACCCCTGAAGTGACTATCACACCAACCACAGCCCTGTGAATCCAAGTTTTGTCATCTCCTAGAAGCTTTACAAAATATTAATAAGCTGATTTACTCCCTGGCATCTTCCTGAGACTCCTGTAGGCAGGCACCTCATTTGGGGACTGGGTTGAGGTTGGAGTCAGACTTTCTAAGCTTGAAATTCATCCTTGCCACCTGCTAGCTTGGTGACCTTGGGCAAGTTAGTGAACCTCTTTGAGTATCAGTTACCTCTGTGTGAAATAGGAATACCATTATTCATCAGAGGGGTTTTATGAGACATAAGAACAGAATCTAGCACACTGCCTATATGACATATGGCAGGTGGTCAATATAGCAGAGACCCTCATTGGCAAAAGAGGACAGAAAAAATTTGTCTGCCTTAAGAAAATCTAGTCTGCCGGGCGTGGTGGCTCAAGCCTGTAATCCCAGCACTTTGGGGGGCCAAGATGGGCAGATCATGAGGTCAGGAGATCGAGACCATCCTGGCTAACACGTTGAAACCCCGTCTCTACTAAAAAAAAATACAAAAAACTAGCCGGGCGACGTGGCGGGCGCCTGTAGTCCTAGCTACTCCGGAGGCTGAGGTAGGAGAATGGTGTAAGCTCGGAAGGCGGAGCTTGTAGTGAGCTGAGATCCGGCCATTGCACTCCAGCCTGGGCGATAGAGCCAGACTCTGTCTCAAAAGAAAAAAAAAAAAAAAAGAAAATCTAGTCTGTAAAATTCACCCAACCTTGGGTCAGGGCAGACATTATTTCAATTATTCAGGGATCCATGATTTTCACAAAGGGTTTATCCAGGGCCCTTTACGTGGCAGCTACATGTGCGTGCTGTCACGCCTGTTTACGAATCATTAGCTACTTGACGGTGACGGTAGCGGGAAGAGAAAAAGAGCAAAGCCCACATTATGGAAAGCCAGTGCTAGGAGCCACTGACTGCTAGAAATCAAATGGGACTGCAGAAAAAAATGGGTCTGAAAAGAGGAACCCAAGGAAAAGATTTCATTTATAAATACCTATCTCACTCTCTTTCTCAGAAACCCATCCTTCAGTTGTTGAAAACAAGATATAAACACACAGAGTCAGGCAACCCCAGATGCTTCCCCCTAAATTTTAAAAGCTTGGTGACAGGTGACTGGAATGAGCCTTCACAATGCAAGATGCCAAGGTTGTAATTGTTAATTCTTCTGGCTGTAATTTATCCTAGTATCCCTTTGGGTAGCTAAACAGCTTTGATCATGAGTTGCCCAATCGGCTTATAAGTCTTCTTGATGAATCACTCTCATTCTCCCAGTCCTTTCTCTGGGCTGCGGTAATTCTTGACAACTGCCTTAGAGCCTCTGTCTCCTGTGGATTCGAGAGGGAAGAGCCATCTATTAGGAGGAGCATGTGCAGAACAGGAAGCTCCTGGCATTGAGGAACTTGGCAGGTGGAGGGCAAAACTCTCTCTTCAGGTTGGATAGGGCAGAGGACAGGATGATGGACACAGCCTCTACCCAGTGACCAGTGACCTCCAGGGTATGAGGTCCCTGCTTGTTTGGGGTCTTTGGGTCCGTGGTGGCTAGACAAATCTTGCCCACTGAGCTCTAGTGGGCATCCAGAGCATCTTCATTAAGAAAATGCCACGTGCTAACTTGTGAGTTCACTGCACAGATGAACTAGGGCAGTACTCCAGTATTGGAGTTCTCACCTTCTTCCTGGGCTGACTGCTTTTCCCAGCTCCCCTTGCATCTAGGAGGGTCATGTGACTAGTTCTCACCATTGAGATGTGGTATAGTAGAAGTGATGTGGGATCACTTGACTGAGGCAGTTGAATAGATGTGCTCTCTCTTTCACCAGTTGATAGCTAAAGAGAGATGAGCCTGAAAACCTAGAGGAGGACAGAGACACCAGTTGAGAGAAGGCTGGGTCCCTGAATGGCAGCATGGAGAACAGCCCCAATGCCAACTGCACTGGACTGCAACACGAGTGAGAAACACATTCTTATTGTGTTAGTGTTAAACCACTCAGATTTAAGGGTTGTTACAACAGTTAGCCTCCCCTGCCTAATACAGGCAAGTTTAAAAAATAGTTTTCTTAGTAAACAATACTTTATTTAACAGAACTCAAATTATCCAACTCAAGAAAATCCCAGGCGGCAGTCTGTTCTGAGTTAGTAGGATGGCGTCTATTAACTAGATAGCACATTGCAATTCACCTCTGAGATCTGTTGTATGGAAATTTAGCTTATAACTTGAAGAACACTAACTACATGGATTCTTAATTTTTAGACTTGACAAATTATTCTTGTTGGGGGTTGGAAGGAAGAACACGGTCTCTTTTAAAAAGGACCTTGGCCCCTTTTCCTTCTCCCTTAGCCTCCACTGGAGGTGTGACAAGGACCTACAGATTCCATTTTCCCAAGTCAATGCAAGCCTCCCTTCTTCTCTAAGTTGAGGCTCATCATTTCTCTCCAGGACTATTGCAAGAGCTTCTTAACTGGCCTCTGTCTCCCATATACCCTCCTCCAATCTGACCCCCACCCGATCTTATCAAAATGGAGACTCAATTATATCATCATCCTCCCTGGTAAAATCCAAAATCCTTTTCTTCAGAAGACCCTCTCTGATGGGCCTTCCTACCTCCAGTCTCATCTTCCCATAAACCAACCATCAGGCTCTTGTAGACGCTCTGCCTTTACTCTTTTTATTTTTTATTTATTTTTTTGCCTTTATAAGAGGAAGCTTTATTGTTAATTATTTACCTTAATAGTTTCAGAAGAAGGGACACATTAATTCAGTTCAACATGATTGGCAGTTAGCAAAATCTAGTGAAGCAAGCGTTTCTGATTGCTAAGTATTTAATTTGGATGCTTTTAATACTTAGCCATCTAACACTTCAGACATAATCCAGAATAAATGCGTCATCTTCTTCCCTTTCACCATAATGCCACACCTACCTTTGCTCTCCTGTATCCCTGCTGGGATTGTTCTTTCTGTTTGTCAACCTGCAACCATCCACCCAGCTTTCAAGGCTCAGTTTGTGCCCCTCTGCCAAGATACCTTCTGCACCCATTCCCTCTGCTTTTGGATCTTGGTGTTCAGCCTGAGTTTTATCCCCACACTTGCAACACCACATTGTATTTATTGCCTGACATGCCCACCTCCTGCCAGCCTTTAAGCTTTTTGGAGAGGTAGGTAGGTGACTGATTACTGTTCCCCAGGGCTGGCCCAAATCTGGGGCCCAAATGACTAAACTTCTGGACTCTGTCATTGCCAAACCAGTTACCAAGGTAACTTTCCCTCCCTGGGCCTCAGTTTCCTCATAAATAAAATTGGGGGCTTGCTTAGCAAGGGATAGTCCTTGAGGGCCTCTAAGGGCTTTTCCAGTTTCAGCATCCCAGGACTCTATGATTTTACCACTAACATAGTGCAGTCATGTGAGGGAAATCAATACTCAGAGTTTTTCCTGTGTGCGAGCCACAATTCTTCAGAAGACTGTCCTTGGGGGTGCATGTGGCTCTCAGCTTTGCCTGACACCAGAGAGAATTTATCATTACAGAAAAGCTTATGGTGCAGGTTTAGCAAATGTGGCGTCTCGGGAGTTCCAGCACTTCATTTATCAAGTAAACATGGCTTCGTTATTTAGACTTCAGTCACTTGGCTCATAAACCATCACTCAGATATAAAAACTGGGGTAAGATGTCCTCTTTTATTGACCCTGATGAGAAATGGGCATGATCAATTACGCCACAGCCTGGGAAGAAAAGTCTTTTGCAGGCTTGCAACTTGTTACATGGTTGCTTTTATTTCAGGGCGTGATGTAGGGCGGGCAGGAGGAATTCTCAACACTTTTCATGCCACGCCATTAGCAGGTTCAAGGAGCTTCCATCACCATTGGCCACATGGCTTTGGGTCAGTTCCCTCCCCTCCACTCAGCCCATGTCAGCTCCTGGGTCACAGCTCTCCTATATGCATTTCCCAGGGGTGATGTTGGGGTGGCTTACCCCTTTCCCAGCACTCCGGGAATACAATGCAGGCCAGTCTGTTGTATCTAATGGAGTTACATTCATAGGTTTCACAAGCTCAAAACATCGAGAATTCATGGTTGTTATGCCTCGGGCAACCCCTCCTTGCCAAATGCCTGGCCTAGGGTATGCCCGATTTGCCCTGATGGCTGCATGTACAGGGATTCCTTAGGTGTCCCCAACTCAGGGCTGGCCACCCAACTCACTCGGACTCCAGGGAAGCCCTTCACCTCTTAGCTCAGTTGCCACCTTTTCCTCTCCTGCTCCAAGACTCCTCGTTCCTCAACTGTCACTTCTGGTTACCAAGGGCCTCTGGGGTCAGCCAGCCTTCCGAGAACTTCCTGCTCCCCATCTGTTTCACATTCCTGTGTCATGGCTGAATTTTCAGATGAGGCTCTCACGCCCTGCCTCTTCCCGCAAGCTTTCCTGACTTGTCCTTCCACTTGTCCTGCTCTGTCAGTCAGGCTGGAGTGTGGTGGCATGATCAGAGCTCACTGTAAGCTCAAACTCCAGGGCTTAAGTGATCGCTCTTTGGCAGTGTATTTCTACTAAGAAACCTCAAGTCCAGGGCTTGGCGTCTGATTTTTACATTCAGGACATCCTTTCTTTTTTATTCGGGAAATTCGTAAGTTAAATTGAATCCCAGATGGCACCGTTTGAGCCTTTCTGCCCTTGGCCTCTCTTCACGGGGATCATAAGAAAAGCAACTGCGCCGTGTTCTCTCGGTCTTGTCTCCTCCGTGATAAATGGTGGAATTAATTGAATAGCAGAGCTGGATGACCCAGGGCAGTGGTTGTCAACCGCACTCTGCATCAGAATCACCTGGGAATACTTTTAGAAATCACAGAAGCCCTGGACTCAGTCCTAAGATTAGAATTCAGTTGTTCTGGCATGGGCTCCAAGTACTAGTATTTTTCAAAAACTCCCTAGAGGATTATCATGCTGGAGCTAGGTTGAGAACCATTCATCTAGTCCAACCTATTTGACAGATGGGAAAACCGAGGTCTAGAAAGGCCAAGTGATTTGCCTCTGGTCGTGCAGCTGGCTGCAGAGGTGGGGCTAGGCTTCAGTTTTCTGGGTTATCTCTGAATTCCTCATTCAAAGACCCAACCAGCCCACTCCACTGAGATTTTGCTGCAGCCACAGGTGGACACACCAACACACCCAAAGACACACAGCTGAGTGTGTGTGTATGAAATTCACTCTGTATTGGAAAATCCAGGCAGAAATTAACAATAGAACTTAGAAACGAATTGAAGTGATAGTGTCCAAGTTAAAAATGGATATGCTTAATGCTGTTTGCCTGATCATAACTCCTGAGGGTTTGGGGTGGGGGAAAGATAACCACTTCCCAGCCACCCCCGTCCCTGGCCCAAGAGGATTCAGTCTTCTTTAGGGAATGGGCACAGGTTGAGCCATGCTGGGGCTCTCTGTGAACCTTCTCCAAGCTCCTTACGCCCTGATGTTAGAGAGCCTGACATCCCCTTTGTCATGTGCTGGGTGTTCAGGGCTGGTGGCCTAGGATGCTCTATAAAGTTTACTGGCCAAAGAATGAATGACTCGCCAGGAATTGATACAGTTCCCATCTAGGATTGCTCTTGGAAAGAAATTAATGAGCGGAATAGGCTATTAAATTATGTAGGAATGTAATACCCCATTGAACTGGTGTCTACAAGCAGGTGAGCTGCTGTCATCAGAAGGAGCTGAGCACGTTTTCAGCTCTTCTCCAGTCACCCAGAGTTTCCTTCTGAAGCCAGAGAGGGGCTCACAGATGCTGTCACTTGCATTATCTCCCAGAGCTACCCACCATCTGTTGAGAGGCCCAGGCCACATTGTACTTTGGTCTCTCTAGATTTTGAACTTGCCTGTTTATTTACTTCTACAGCATCAACAGGCCCAGCGTGAATGGTGTGTGTATGTATGTGTGTGTGTGTATGTGAGTGTGTGTGTGTTTAAGGAGGTGGGAAGGGAGTGGAAGCCGCAGCAAAGACGAGCTACATGAGGGCTGTCTGCTATAAAATTAGGGCTCTGGGCACTGAATGGCAAGAGGATCTGCATTACGGGGAGGCTTGTTAGAAATGCAGATTCCGGGTCCTCACCTTAAGAGAGTCCCATGCAGTTGGTGTGGGGTGAGGTCCAGGAATGCATTTGACCTGCTTCCTGGCTGCCTCTAACACACACTGAAGTTGGAGTACAACTAGCTTAGGAAAACTTCATTCTATACTTCGAATATTAGTGTGGTAAGGAGCAGTGTGAAATCACTCCCTCTGAACCTCCATACCTGAACTATAAGTCAAGGGGAAGGACTTGATGATCTTTAGGTCTCTTCTACCTCTATGTGCTTGTCATTTTCCTAACTGTCCAGGGAGGTGGACAAGAACATGATGGCTGGAAGCCGATGGAAGAGTTTTAAGATGCTGGATAACATCTTAGCACGGCTGGCTTTGTTGTGATGACTGACTGACAAACCCCAGAGTCTTCCAAGGTTTTTCTGGGCAGAGGAACTGTCCTTTCTGGAACAACCATCCAGAGAATGGAGAAAAGAACATTTCCAAGCAGAAGCCCAGTGGTTGTCAGTTGAACCGCATGGAATGGTTCTGGTTGAGGCTTTGCCTCCGGGGCTGACCTCCAGGGTAGGAAGTTCTGCGGAGAAGCTATGGCTGAGATCCTCAGTGGTTAAGTAACCCAGTCACATAGCCCAGTCATATAGTCATAGGCCAGCCCAACTCCAGAGGCCATCAGAGTCAGCCCACTTCTACTGGCATTAGAGGTGGGACATTTGGAAGGGCACAGAGGACTGAGGCTGAACCTGCACCGATTCAGAATGAAGTTGAGTGTGCCTCATTTTACAAATTCGAGTTTCCCAGTAAAAGTTAAGCAGACATCTTTTTAATACATTGATGTAAGTCTATTTTCAGGGAACTACATATTAAAAAAAAAGCTATGTATGCCAGATGCCCTCTGTATAGCCATGAAAGTCCCTGTACCATGGAATGGTAATTAACGAGGAAATTAATTTTGACCAGGAAATAATAGAAGTGATTGAACTTTTACAAAGTATTTTCATATACATAAGCTTATTTATCCTGATAATAACCCCTGGGAGGTAGGTAAGGCAGGCTGGTAAACCGAGGCACAACTGTTCAATGACAGACCTGAAGTTGGAACTTGGGCCTCCTTTGTCAATGCTCAGAGGCGAGGCAGACTGGAAAACGACAGTAGATTTGTTTGGTAAGAGTAGATTTCCATGGATTGTTATTTTTTAGCAAGCCAACTCTTAGAGTGATTGAAAATACCTTTACTTCATTCATCTATATGCAATTTTCTACCACTGTTTTTTCTCCCTTCTGGGAAGTAAAAAAGACAAAACAAAAACAGACAAACAAACAAACAAAAGAAACAAAACAACAACAAAAAACACCACACATCTTTTTTGCTTCTTATCACTTCACTTTGATGGGACTCAGCTCATAATACAATTCTACTGCTGGCAGGCCCTGGTTTATCTTGTCTGTGGCTGTCAGCTCTCTAGTAACCATCTATCTTCCTTTCGGCCCTTACTCTCTCTTCTGTTTTTTGCATGAAAATCTTTGGGAAAATACCTTTGGCACTATTTTTTTCAAGAGCCTTGCAAATGCTCATTACCCCGATGTAGTCATCTCACCCTTCCAGAAACTAGCCTAAAGAAAGAATTAAAGTTAGCCTAAGAAAATAATCTCAAAGTTCTATGCACAAAGATGTTCAGCAGAATATTATTTATAATAACAAAAACAGATAAAGCAATTCAAATATTCGACAATAGAGGGATGATGAGTAAATTATACATCTATTTGATAGAAATACTATGCAATTGTTAAAATGATGGATATGGAGAGTATGTTATAATGACATTTCCAACATAATGTTGAGTGGAGAGGAGCACCTGCTTATACTGTATGGTTATGGCTCTAAAAAAACCAAAACCCAAAAACCAAATCCACAAAACTATATGCAGAAAAAGACAACCGAAAAACGATTTTGAAGTATTAAACTCAGGATGTCTTTTGGTGGTCCACATCTTATTCTTTCTATTTTTCTGTGTTTTCCAAGTTTACAGTCATGCACATGCAGAGCTTCTGAAATGGAAAGATGATATGTCCTTTGCACAGTACTGTGGGGAATGATTAAGAACACAGAGTTACAGAGAGGCTTGGGCTTGAATTAAAGCCTGGTCACTTAGAAGGTTTGTGGCTTGGGGCAGGTCATTAAGTTCTCTTATTGTCAGTTTCCTCAGCTGGAAAAATGGGGACATATCACACTTAATAGGCAGTTTTCTTTTTGAGAGTGTATTTAATTTACTGAAGTTAATGGCACATAATAGGGGCTCTGTATTTATTGAAAATGATTGACCATACATATTTTTTGAGACAAAGTCTTGGTCTGTCACCCAGGCTGGAGTACAGTGGTGCAGTCGTCACTTACTGCAGCCTGAACTCTTGGGCACAAGTGATCCTCTCATCTCGCCACCTGAGTAGCTGGAACTACAGGTACATGTCACCACTCTCAGCTATTTTTTTTTTTTTTGAGAATTGGGGTCTCACTATGATGCCCAGGCTGTCCTCGGACTCCTGAGCCCAAGTAATTCTCCCACCTCAGCCTCTCAAATAGCTAGGACTACAGGTACACACCACCACATCTGGCTAATTTTTATTTTTTATTTTGTTGTAGAGTTGGGAGTCTTGCTACGTCACCTGGGCTTGCCTCAAACTCCTGGCCTGAAGCCGTCCTCCTGCCTTGGCCTCCCAAACGATTGAATTCTTACTAGTCAAATAATATCTGGAGGAGGATAGGGGAGGCAACTTCCATTCTCAACTTCCACTCGCTCATCCAGTGTGTATTTATTAAGTGTCTACCACGTGCAAGAAGTAGAGGTAAGGGAATGTGTCATTAACATTAGCCTCATGAGACATAACAAACTGAGGGAGAAAACAGAAAATTGGAGAAAAATCAGGCTATATAATTGACAAAATAAAAAGTGGAGTAAAATGAAAAACAATCTATATATCCGATTTTTAAAGTTTTTATTCCATTTATCCTTCATAGGAGCCCTTTGTAATTGGAATGATTTTCATTCCAGTTTGACAGATGAGGCCCGAAAAGTCAAGGCCCTTGTACAAGTTCCCTCAGTGATAAAGACAGGGCTGGGCTTCTGTCTCAGGCCAGTGGGATGTGAAGGCCACACATCAAGCCCCCTTTCAACCTACAACAGAAAGGCTCTCTTTGACCATGTGCTTTCCACCATGGCGGGACACCTGGGCCACATTTCCTATCAGGATTTCCTCCTGGGGACTGTGAACCTGTCTCTTGTGAGTCCCTTCCCTGTGGGAGCTGATGTCTTTTTATTTGGGGGAAGGCAATGGCTTCATTGCTTAGGGGCAGTGAAGAACTTCCAGAACTGGGGACTTGGTAGTGAGCCCTGAGGGCTGGAGAGAACAACTTGGAACATGTCCGGGTAAAGACTTTTAAAAACTGTAGTACCTGGGAGAAGAATGGCTGTCTCTGATAATGAACACAAACTCTGGCGTGCATGGTGTGTGGATTCACACCCTGCTAGCAGTTGACGAGGTCCTGGACCCCATGACCTATCTAATATTTATTCAGCAGATGTTTAGTAGAGCTTTGGAGGCCACCCAGCCTGGTGCTAGGATTAGGCCGGAGGGTAAAGGATGTCCTCATGGGCCATTTAAAGAGACAAGACACATACATATTGAAGATTTTTGGCTAAAAACTCAGTGTTATGGAACCAGGACCAGGAAAGGGGAAACTTGGCAGGGCCCTCCCTTTCCGTCAGACCCAATGCCTTCACTTTACAGATGGACAATTTGAAGACCTACAAAGGAAAAGTGACTTTACCAAGGCCACACAGCCATGTTAATCCACTGTTGGTTCAGGATAAAGTAAATCAGGGCAGGCTTTTGGAGGTGAGCCACTTACTATACCTGGAAACCATGGATTAGAGCTTTGAAGCAAAATAATTTATTCAGCAAACATTTCCTAAATGCTTCCTGGGGCCAGGTCCTCTGTTGGACTCTGGGGATATAAAGGTGAGGAAAATGAAAGATGCCCTCAAGGTGCCCCAGTATAGTCAGGGGACAGAGATACAAAAAGTTGGGTGATTACAGGGCAGAAAGTGCCCTCTTGGCAACAGGCAGGAGCCTGGGAAGTCTGGGAGGTAAACCTGGGGTTGTAAAATGATGAATGAGTTACCAAGCAGGCCTGAAGGAAGGGCATCGCTGGCAGTGGGAACATCACAGGCAAAAGACCAGAATCTTTGGTGAGCATGGCTCTCTGGGGGCGCTGACAAGACAATTATAATGGCTGAAATAGAGTTCTTGCAGATAAATAATAGGGCCAACTCATGGAATGGCCAAGTCTAGGCAAGGGTTGAAAGATGGAGATTCTGCTTTCAAAGAAGGATTGGAATCCAGGAGTCAAGAGACATCTGTGGATCAATAACTCGTGTACCAAGGGCCACAGACAAAGTTGGTTCAGAGGAAAAGATCTCTGTGGGCATCTGAGAAGGCTTCCTGGAGGAGGTGGCATGGAAGGAAGTGTTGGATTTGTATATGAGGAGCTAGAGGAGATGGAATTCTGAGAAAGAGAAGAGGGCAGGTAAGGTTCAGTGACAGGAACCTGCAGGGCACACTGAGTAGCTCTTTTTGACAGAGCATCACATCAAGTATGAAACTGGATCACAGGAGGCCTTGAACTTTGGCTTCAAGAAACCACACTTTATTCTTTAGAGTGCAGTTCAACCACTTCAGTAGGGAGCCACCAAGGGTGTCTAAGTGAGGGTGAAGCAGGTTTAGGGATGCCTGTAAAGTCTGACTTTCCAGAGTGTCTCAATTGCCTGAAATATACCTGAATTCCCATCAGGGTAGAGAGAAGCAGAAACTTTACAAAGTTAAAAAAGAAGAGAAATGAATCCTCACGGTTAATGAGAGGATGGAGGTGGGCCAGGACAAGGTTAATTGTTCCTTCGAAGCCACTTTGCCTTGGCTGTTGGGAATGACTTCTTTAGTGCATCATCAAGCAACCTTTTCTGAGTAGTCCACAACCCCTGCAGAGCAGCCTGGGCCCAAAGCAAGGGGAGGATTAAGTAGGTGTATTTGCTGCATGGGGCCCTGGAGAGAGAGGGCTCTGTGCAAGACCTTGTCTCTGACCTGGGGGAGCCAGTACTGAGAGGAGGTCAAACAAAGATGCTTGCCCACTCAGACAACCCAGAGAGCGCAAGGGCCAGGGCAAACCTGGTAAGTGAGGTCCCCCTGTGGGCTTCTGGGTGACTGGACTGGAGTGTGGGGGGTGGAATTATCAGAGGGATGCAGGCCTATGTTGACCAATAATTTCAGGTTTAGAATTGAAAGTCTCACTTCCCCAAAGACCGTCAGGCATGAGCAAGTCAGGATGGTTGGTCACTGTGGAGGCATCACCCAGAGGCAATAGAAAACAAGTGATTGTGCCCGAGGTCAGGAGTTTGAGACCAGCCTGATCAACAACGAGAAATCCCATTTCTCCTAAAAATACAAAATTAACTGGGCATGGTGGCACTTGCCTGTAATCTCAGCTACCCGGGAGGCTGAGGCAGGAGAATCACTTGAACCTGGGAGGCGGAGGTTGCGGTGAGAAAGCCGAGACTGTGCCATTGCATTCCAGCCTGGGCAACAAGAGCAAAACTCCGTCTCAAAACAAAACTAAACAAACCCAAAATAAGTGATTGTGGATTTAAGCAGTTGCGACTCAGTGCCAAGCCCTAATTGGTAAATATATTGGCATACAGTTATTTGTAATTTTCTTATATCACCCTTTGTACACATGGAGTCTGTGCTGTGTTGCCTCCCTCACGTTTAATGATAACTTGTGCTTTTTCTTTTTCTGATCATTCTGGTAGGAGGTTTATCGATTTTATTAATATCAAAAAAATCTTTTGACCTCCTTGTTTTTCTCTATTGTTTTTCTATTTCATTGATTTCTGCTGGAATCATCATTTTCCTTGCCATGCTCAGTGTTGGTTCAATTTGCTCTTCTTTTTTTTTTAGTTTTTTAATGCAGAAGCTGAGGTCATTGATTTAAGACTTTTCTTCTTTTCCTAATATTGGTATTTAATTCTATAAATTTACCTCTTGGTATTGTGCTAGTGGCATCCCATAAATTTTTATATGATAGGTTTTCATTTTATTCACTTCAAGATTCTTTTTAATTTCACTTTTGAGTTCTTCTTTCCCCCATGGATTATTTAGAAGTGTGTTATTTTGCTTCTGAATATTTGGAGATTTTCCAGCTATCTTTCTGTTATTGTTCTAATTTAATTTCATTGTGATCACAGGACATAGTTTCTATGACTTGAATCCTTTTAAATGGATTGAGGCTTGTTTTATGGCCCAAAATATGGTCTATCTTGGTAAGCATTCTGTGTGTACTTGTAAAGAATGTGTGTTTTGCTATTGTTCTATGGAGTGCTGTATAAATGGTCATTGGGTCAACTTGGTTGAGAGTGTTGTTCAAATCTTCTATATCCTTGCTGGTTTTCTGTCTACTTGTCCTATCAATTATTGAGAGAGGGGTTTTGAAGTCTCCGGCCATAATTGTGGATTTGTTGATATTTTTTCTTTTGCAGTTCTATCAGTTTTTGCTTTCTGTATTTTGAAACTCTGCTATTAGGTGCATAAATATTTAGGGATGCTCTGTCCTCTTGGAATGACCTTCTTTATCCCTGGTGATATTATTTGTTCTGAAGCATACTTTGTCTGATATTAGCATAGCCATTTCAACTTTTTTTTTTGATCAGTGTAAGTACAGTATATATGTTTCCATCCTTTAAAAAAAACTATTTGTATCTTTATATTTAAAATACATTTTTTTTCTGAGTAACCAGCATATAGTTGAAACTTTCTTTTTTTTAATCCAGTTTGACAATTCCTTAAATTGTTGTGCTTAAACCATTTGCATTAAATGTGATTATTGATATGTTAGATTTAAGCCTATTATTTTGTTATATGTATTCTACTAGTCCCATTTGTTCCCTTTTCTCCCTTCCCTCATTTTCTGCCTCCAACTGGAGTAAATGAAGACAAAATATTTTTGGACTAAAATTGGACATTTTTGTGATTTCATTTATACTTTTTGTTGGATTATAAGCTAAAAATTTTCAGTTTGCTCTTTTAGTGGTGGTTGTAGAGTTTATAGTACAAATCTTTAACTCATCATAGTCTACCTTCAAGTACAGCACTTCAGGTAGAGTAGAAGAATTTTCCAATGGAATTCTCCCATTTTTCCCATCTTGTCCTTTGTGATATTGCTGTCATTTATTTTACTTACACATACATTATAAAGTTCATAATATGTTGTTATTATTTAAGCATTCAACTATCTTTTAAGTAAACGTAAACAACAAGGACAGTATATTTACCATTGTAGTTATAGGTTGGTGAAAAAGTAACCATAGTTTTTGCCATTACTTGTTTTTTTTTTTTTGAGACAGAGTCTTGCTCTGTCACCCAAGCTGGAGTGCAGTGGCGCTATCTCGGCTCACTGCAACCTCTGCCTCCCAGGTTCAAGTGATTCTCCTGCCTCAGCCTCGCGAGTAGCTGGGATTACAGGTGCGCACCACCATGCCCAGTTAATTTTTACATTTTTAGTAGAGATGGGGTTTCACCATGTTGGCCAGGATGGTCTCGATCTCTTGACCTTGTGATCCACCTACCTTGGCCTCCCAAAGTGCTGGGATTACAGCATGAGCCACCACACCCAGCCTTTCGCAATTACTTTTAATGGCAAAACCCACAATTAATACAATTTCTGGTGCTCTTCATTCCTTTTGTGTGAACCCATATTTCCATCTGATGTCATTTTCCTTTTCCTTGAAGAAAAATCTCTTGGAGTACAAATCTGTGGGTGATAGATATGTTGGAGTAAGGATCCGCTGGTTCTTCTGCTTCTATATGTCTGAAAAGACTTATTTTGTTTAATTTTTGGAGATATTTTTACTAGATATAGATTTCTAGATTGACCACTTTTTTTTTTCTTCCAGTACTTGACAGATGTTGCTCCACTGTCTTCTCCCTTGCATTGTTTCTGGTGAGAAATCTACTGTCATCCTTATCTTTATTCCTCTGTAGGTAATGAGCTATTTTTCTCTGGATGCTTTTAACATTTTCTTTATCACTGGCTTTGAGCAATTTTGGTATGGCTTTGCTGTAATTTTCTTCATGTTTCTTGTGCTTGGGGTTCTTTGAGCTTTTTTGTGTGGATTTATAATTTTCATCAAATTTGGAAAGGATTTGGCCATCAGTTTATAAAATTTTTGTTTCTGCCCTCCCACCTACCCCACACTTCTTGAAAGACTCCAAATACCAGTATGTTAGGCCATTGGAAGTTGTCTCATTGCTACATTCTTCATTTTAAAAATTCTTCTTTTTTTATTTCATTTGTTTCCTCAAGTTAACTAATGTTTTCTTCTGCAATGTTTAATTTGCTGTTAATCTTATCCAGTGTATTTTTAAAGTCAAAGACATTGTAGTTTTTAATCTCTAGAAGTTCAACTTGGCTTTTTAACAAATGTATTTCATGTCCATCCTTTGAACTTATGAGATTTAGCTATAAATGTTTTAATGTCCTTGTTGGCAATTTCTAATATGTGTTTGTTCTGCATTATTTTAATTGACGAATTATTCTCATCATAGGTCATATTTTCCTGCTTCTTTGCATGCATGGTAATATTTGATTGGATGCCAGACAATATGAATTTTAACATGTTGGGTATTGAATTTTTTATATCCCTATCAATATTCTTGAGCTTTGTTCTGGAACACATTTAAGTTACTTGGAAATAGTTTGACCCATTTGGGTTTTGCTTGAAGATTTGTTAGGCAGAAACAAAGCAGTTTTTAGTTTAGGGCTAATTATTTCCTGTTACTGATGCAGGACCCTTGTGGACACTTTACCAAGTGTTCCATGAATGATGGGGGTTTCCAGTTTGACTAGTAGGAATAGGCTCTATTCCCAGCTCTGTGTGAGTGCTGCCAGGCACTGTTTCCTCTCATCTTCTCAAATCATTCTTTCCCTGGTTTTGGGTAGTTTTCTCACATGCCTACCCCAATCAGGAATATGCTGAATTCTCAAGGAGGATCCTTCAGATCTCTGGAGTTCTGTCTCTGTGAAGTCCTCTCCTCTCTGGTGCTCTGTCCTGTGAACTCTGGTTGGCTTGGTCTTTCTGGACTCATAGCTC
Organism: Mandrillus leucophaeus; assembly: GCF_000951045.1. NCBI lineage: Eukaryota > Metazoa > Chordata > Mammalia > Primates > Cercopithecidae > Mandrillus > Mandrillus leucophaeus. The sequence continues at coordinate 1,302,145 of NW_012104465.1, forward strand.
TGTGTCCTTGACTCAGGGAGTCACTGGGCTCAACCTGGGTCCCCCTGCCTGTGCAGGGCTGGAAAGTCTCTCAAGAGCATAAGCTGGGGCAGTCATAGTGCTCACCTTTGCTTGTTTCTCATCTCTCTGGGGTCACCATCCCTTGTCACCTAATATTCAATGTCTTGAAAATTGTTTTCCATATATTTTGTTTTTGGTGTTACTGTTGAGGGTAAGTCCACAAGCTGTACCTACATGTTGGCTAGAAGCAGAAGTCTCTGAAGTGGAAGCAGAAGGCTCCACTACCATCACTGGTCCAGGCCATCTCAATAACAGGCTAATTTTAATACCAATAACAATAATACTAAATGCTATTCCCAAGTAAAGAGTAGATTTGTGTCAGGTGGCCCATCTCTATTATGTGCCATTGCCTCTCCATTCAGAAGAGTGACATAGCTACTTCACAACTGAAGTACTTTCATAGCTATTGCCAAATCTGATTCTCTCAACAGCCAGGTGATGTACGTAGGCAGGCATTCGGCCATTTGACAGAGAGAGAGTTTGAGGCCCAAAGAGGTATAGTGATCTGCTCACGGCTACCTAGACAGCAAATGGGAGTCAGAACTATAACCATGGCCTCTGTCCTCGACTTTAGGGTTGGATTTGCTGCTTCCTCTCTCCTGCATATCAAGGCAGCAGGCAGGGGCCTTAGCTTTCACTCCTGATCAGTAATGAGACATCCATTTCCCCACTGGGAAGAAGGAGGATGAATAATCCAGCCCCCCTGCTAGAAAACACATGGGCAAGTGAGGCAACAATCAACGCCATCCCAGGCAAGCCTCTGTGCTGCCTGGATTCACGGCATGCAGGGCACAATGCTGTGTTTTTCTGACCGTTGCCATGGTGTGTGGACAAAATGTGAGCATGTTTCCTTGGAAAACTTCAACAGTGACTCACCCTCATTTTTACTGGGATCAATAGAAGAATGGGCAAGCTGGGAGTAGTGGGGGGAAGGAATAGCCAGGAGCAAAATCAGGACACAGATCACAGCAATGTTTGCTACCTATCAGCAAGTGGGTTGCTAATGCAAAGTGGTTTCTTAAAAGCTTGGAAAATAAAAACAATAGCCATTACATTTGAAGACAAGTTAGCATTAGAAAAAGATGTGTAGCTCCGAAATGAATTCTCTTTAATCAAGGGTCTCATTTCCTCTTGGTTACCAAGCGTTCTGTCCACATGGAGTGGTCAGAAGGCTCTGGTCCCTTTGGTGGCCTGCGAGCTCAGAAGCAGCATGGAGTGGTGAAAAGAGCACAGGTTTTGGAATCTGAAAGGTCTGGGTTTGAATTGTATCTCTCCCTTACTAAGCCTTAGTTTCCCCATCTAATAAGATGGGCACAGGGAAGCCTATCTTGCAAGGTGGCCATGATGAGGCAGCCTGGATAAAGGAGCTGGTGCACGGTGCTCACTCATTGCCAGCATCACACTGGGGATCCTGAGAGACTAAGAACAGGGAACAATGGGGTTGATAATGGCAGCTCCACTCAGTGAACTGTGATGAAATGCTAAGACTCATTTACAGAGACCTCCTCATGGCAGGAGAAGATGTTTATGGGAAATAATGTTGAGGGACAAATGGAGAAAACAATATCAAAGTCCAGTGGACAAACTGGGCTAGAGATGATCATTGGAAGCTGCTATACCAGGACCCTACTGAGAGGGCCCAACCGCTATGGGCTGTGGGTAAGGGGAGGTTTTGAGGAAGTGGAACCTTGTGAAAGCGGGGTTAGAAGGCCTGCCAACAGAGGGACAGAGGAGGGAGAGGGGAGAGAGGACAAGGGACAGGGACCCGAGGAGACAGAACAACAGAGAGAATAGCTCCTTAGCTTTCAGTCTTAGTACCAGCAGGTGTGTGTGCCTGTTTTCCAGTGAGCATTTCCCAGCCTTCAGTAACCATTGCCCTTGGCTGGCACTAGCCCCTAAGGCTCTCTGCTCCTTGTATCCCCAGGAGCCCTAACTGAGGCAGAAACAGAGAGAGAGTATACGGAGAGAAAATTGCAAGGAAAGATACCAAAATCATAACCATTGCTTTCAATAGACGGAGGTGCTATGGGTTATGTTTTTCTATTTTTCTGTTCCCTCCCTGGTGTTTTCTACAGTAGCTATATCATAAAATCTTCAAGGAAAAACAAAACAAAAGCATGGTCCACAGGCCTCTGGGGCTGCTATTGCCCACCCTCCCTTCTCTGTTGGCTCTGCCCCTTGTCATGCCTTCTCCCTGCCTTTTTTGGATGGGTGCCTTTGCTGGTTGCAGGTCTGCGTGGTCCTTCTCCACATTCCCCAGGTCTGGTAATTTCCATTTCCATTTGCTGAGCTGACCTTCCTTCCCCAGCACCTGGGGTTCCTCACAGCATCTACCCAGGAGAAGGTCTTTGGGTTCCATGTCTAGGTTCCTCTATCTCTGAGTTCCTCAGTGCCTGCCTTGTTCTCCTGGGCAGAATAAAAGCAGAACACCTGAGGGCAACTACAGGCAGTATTGCTCAACAGTTAGAGCCCAGGCGTTGGTGTCAAGCCGACTCTAATTCCAGGCTGTACCACTTTCTAGGTGTGTGTCCTTTAGCAGGTTTCTTAACCTCTCAGTGCTCCAGTTTTATTTTCTGTAAGATGGTTTCTAGTCATTGCTATGTACTTAGATTTGGGAGGCACACCTGTGTGAGATACTGGGTATGCTGCCTTTAGAAAGGTTCTGGACTTTATAGATAAGACTTTCAAGGAATTGTGCCAGTTATGACGGTGAGCATGTTGGCTCCACTCAATGAACTGTGATGGCATGCGAAGAGGGATGTTACAGAGGCCTCCTCATGACAGGTCTGATACCAGTTATGATTCCTTGAAAGTTGTCCACCGAGTGAGGTCACTTCCACTGCCATGTCCCCTCTGAGAGGTGGTAATATGGTTTGGCTGTGTCCCCATCCAAATTTCAACTTGAATTGTAATTCCCATAATTCCCACGTGTTGTGGGAGGGATGTGGTGGGAGGTAATTGAATCATGGGAGTGGTTTCCTCCATACTGTTCTCATGGTAGTGAATAAGTCTCACGAGATCTGACCGTTTTATAAGGGGTTTCCCCTTTTGCTTGGCTCTCATTCTCTCTTGACTGCCACCATATAAGATGTGCCTTTCACCTTCCGACATGATTGTGAGGCCTCCCCAGCCACGTGGAACTGTGAATCCATTAAACCTCTTTTTTTTTTTTTTTTAAATAAATTATCCAGTCTCGGATATGTCTTTATCAGCAGTGTGAAACGGACTACTACAGGTGGGAAGCCCTGCTTGTCCTCCTCCTCACTGAGGTTCTGAATATGGCTAAGCCCAGATTCCTCTCCCACGTCTGCCATCAGGAACCACCAGAAATGCATTCAGGAAAGGGGTGAGACAGTCTTCATTATCACCCCTTCAGGTCACAGAAACAGCTGCCTCAGTGATGAGGCTGTTTTGATGCTTGACATCAGGGCAGCCTGACACCCCAGGTAGAATCCCCTCCTCTGCTGGTCTGCTCCTTCTGCTGGTTCCCATCAGGCCTTTTGGGGGAAACTTGGAGGCTCACTTCAATTTCACAAACACCATCTGAGCCCCTACTGTGTCCTGAGCACTGGGACAGGTGCTGGGCATGGACAGGAGTAAGTCTCAGTCCCAGTGACAGACACAGAACAAGTAAAAGGCATAGAAGTGAAGGACCCACTGTCTTTACAGTGGAGAAGGGACATGTGACTTTCTAAAACCGAGAGCAGGACATCTCAGTGATGCAGCCCAGAAACTGAGGGCATTGAGTAAGGAAGAGGAGAATGTGATTTTAGGAGCTAAGGAACAGTTAAAAACGGCTGTCAATCTAATGCAACTAATCAATCCAATTCAAATTAATTGAATCTTATCTAATCCACTGAGCTAATTAAATCCATCCTACATGGATGGAAGAATAGCATGGTGACTGAAACTGCTAGAACCTATGCCCTGCCCTCTTCGATGATTTGGAGGAACTGTGGTCTCTAATCCCAGGTAATTTTTTAAAAAAATTCTAACTTCAAAAATAGACAAAAATCTTTCAAACGTTGCTTTTCAAAAAAGCAACTTCTGAGCCATAGGCCTCTCGCTATGTCCTTGCAGGTGCTGGGAGCCAAATTAGGGTCTGGTGGAGGCTGTCCACTAAAGAAGGTATTACAGGGGCAGTCCAGGGAGGAGGCTGTCCCTGGCTACACGGAGCAGGCGGGACCCCTTCTCCTTTATGTGAGCCTGTCTGTCTATTAGGAGTTGGGTCCAAACCGTAAAACATATTTGTAAATAGCTGCATTATGCACATCCTTAGAAATTGCACAATTAATATATGAATACATAAATTCATACTTATAAATATGCCAAGGGTCCAGTAAAAGTGAAGAATCTTCCTGCACACTCAATTGTGTTCTCTTCCTCTGAGCAGCTCTCAGTAGGTAGGCACCACTCTAGACTTTTTCTGTGTGCTGATATGCATACATGTGCATTTATAAATATATAGTTTAGGGTGTGGGTATTTTTAATACGAACGGGACCACATTGTATGTATTGTTCTGCAGCTTGCTTTTTTCACCTACCAAGATGTCTTAGAAATTTTCCCCAAGGGATCTCCAAATCTTCCTTACCCAGTTTAACTGTTGCAGGGGGTAGGGGAAATGCATAGGCATCTTCCCTCCTCAATGTAATCATCCTTCTATTGATGAACATTTAAGTCGTGTCTAGATTTCTGCTCATACAAACAGTGCTGCAGGAAAGATCTTTATCTATGTTGCTTGGTGTACGTGAGTATGTACTTCTTTACGGCAGATTCTAAGACGTAAAACTGCCAGGTTGAAGGGAATGCAAGCTCTTTTATTTTATGGATGTGTGCTGCATCCCTACCCATCTCCCCAGCCCAGAGGCTCTACCAGTTTATATTCCCCTCAACAGTTGTCCCAGCTGCCCTCTCTAAGAGATGGGTGGCTTCTTTGCTGAGATGCAGCTCCCCTTCCGCTTGTCTCTTCTGTGGTTTCTGTGGTCCCCTTGGCTCTCCTGCAGACCTTGGCCCAAGGCCATCTTCCTGTCCTTTGTCACCCAAATGCATCAAAGGCCCTATTTTAAGGACTCTGAGTCCTATTTCAAAACACACAGCACATAAATAAGGGAGTGATGACTCTCATTTCAGAATGATTTCTTCTTCCACAAGAGGATCTGCTTCAGCGTTTGGAGCAATCAATGAACCAATATTGATTATGCCTGCCATTTATTCATTCATTGATTTACAGTGTTAGGTTTGTGCTAGCTGCTGCAGAACGCTTGTCTTCAAAGGGTATTCTCTCATTGGATGGAGCAAGACATGCAAATACCTTGTGTTATTAGGTAAATTTATATTAATAGACAGTTGACTGTTATTAAAACATTTTAATTACTCAAAGAGGAAGAGAGAGAGGGAGAGAGACAGAGAGGGAAAGATCTGAGTAGGTGAGGGACCAGAGGTGTTTTGGGGATGGAACAGGCTAACATATAAACACTACGATTTACTAGCCCACAGAGAATGATTACTGGGGCTGTCCAGCCCGTTTGTCACAACATAAACAAATGCAAGGACTTCTCCAGCTGTGATGGCTGGGCAATAGTTGTTTTCAAGCGTGCAGGAGGAGGGCAGAACAGGAAAGAGATGTCTTTTTCAGACTCCTCCTTCCTTTACCCTTGCCAAGGGAGTGTGACAGTCAGGAAGACTGTTCATATTCAGTCATTCATTATAGTTGATATTTCTAAAAGACGTGTTGGTGATTCTTTAAACTTCTCAGTTGCCAAGAAAAAGATACAACAGCTTTTAGCCTATGCATGAAAGTGTCCTCTATAGGCCGTTTTTCCCCCTTTAAAAAAAGTCAGAAACCAAGGCCATTCCATTTGGAGTTCAGACGGTGAGCTGTCCATGAATCAAAAGATAACGTGGCACCGGGCAGCAGGACCAACCAAAGCATGGTCTGATTTATTAACTTGTCTCCTGAGGAAGATAAAGTAGGTGAGTCAATAGACATTAGGGCTCCTTTCCTCTGCCTGGGTCCAAGGAGGAAATAAGCCACGGAGAGATAAGCAGCCGGCTTTTGATGTCAGATCCAGCGCAGAGTGGGTGCGGGAGCAGCCAGTTCTCCCTGGCGATGCTAGTGAGGGTGGGCACCACCAAGGGTCTGCACTGTAGACCCAGGCGGGGGCTGCCATGTCAGCACCATTTCTAGCTTATCCTTTCTTCCTGGGTCTCAATAAAAAGACTTATTTTTTAGTTCCTAGTGTTCAAAGAGTGTTTAAGTTACACCATATCTGAAGGCTAAGCAGAACTTAAATGGACTGTAAATTATTTAAGTTAGCCCTCAGAGATCATTGCACAATGTTCCATCCATCCATCATTCCATCTAAGAATTGTAAGACCTAATCTTTTCCTCTAAGAAGTTTACAGTATACTGGGGGCATATTACCAAATAGTAGCTTTTCTATTTGATTGATTGATTGTAGAAATGGCATCTTGCTATGTTGCCCAGGCTGGTCTCCAACTCCTGATCCTCCCTCTTCAGCTTCCCAAAGTGCTAGGATTATAAGTATGAGCCACCACACCCAACCAGCTATAGCTCTTACTCCATACCTCTCCCACTGGCCTGTAAGCTCTAAGAAGAACCAGGTTAGTCTTGTCCACTGGTAACCTGACACATAACACAGTGCCTGACACATAGTAGGTGATCAATAAATGTCAATATGAGATGATCAGACAGTAGGACAGGAAGAACGCTCAAGGTCTATGTGGGGCTGCATGTAGATGAGAGGGGGCTGGGTGCTGGAGGGCAGTGAGATATAACCACTGGAAAAGGTGACGGCAGGAGCCAGGAGGTAGAATTTGGGCTTTATTTTATGGGCTGGGAAAGACATTAATGGGTCTCAAGCAGGCTGTGACACGGTAAAGTCCTCTCTCTCACATTTATTTATTCATTCATTTCATTCAATGCAATTGATTGAATATCTTGTATATGTAAGGCATCACGTAAAATATAAAGAATAGAAGTACGATAGAATCATATCCCCAAAGAGTTCTCAGTCTGGCAGGGGAGACAGATAAGTAAACAGATGGTTATAATGTATACATTTTATGCTAGAGATTTCCACATAATACTCTGGTATGGCCATGTTTGCACTAAATCTTGGAGGAAGGACACATACAAGTGAGGTGATGAAAGGGTGGGAAGGGTGTTGCTGGCAGAGGGAACGAGGAGAGAGTGTGCAATGCTGGGAGGAGGGCTCTGTTTAATATCGCTGGGGTGTTGTGTGGGAGGCTGGGGGAGTAGAGTGAGAGGCCACTGAAAGAGAGGCAGGAGCTAGACTAGACAGGTCTATGAAGAGATTCTTGGACTTCACTCTGTGGTTCACGAGGGAGGGAGAGGAGCAGGGCTGTATTTTAGAACGGTCATGTTGATGCAGAGAATGGGTTGGGGAGGGACAGAGTGAGCACTGGGGGGGGGGCCAGTGAGGCAGTTGTTGTTCTTATCTGGGTGAAAAAACATAAGCAACTGAACTAAAGTAGTGTCTGGGGTGGGGGATAATAACAACTAGCATCAATTGGGCACTTACGGTATGCCAACTCTTCTATGGGTATTACATGTATGAACCCACTTAGTCCTCTAGTCCCCCTCTGAGGTAGGAACTAGCATTATCCCCATTTTGCGGATGAAGAGACTGAGAAACAAGGTTCCACAACTAGCAAATAGGGATTTGCACTCCCGCCATTTACAGAGTTTTGAATCTAGGGGAGCATCAATTATGAAGTGCAGGTGTGGGGACAGGGAGAGGATGAATTTAGTTTTGACTATTGATTTGGGATGTCCATGGCACTCTAAGTGAGGAGTTTAGCAGCCCCTGGAATGTTGGGTCTGGAGCTCAGGAAAAAGGTCCGGGCTGGGGTGGCAGTCTGGGAGTTATGGGAAAGGACGCTGTAACCTGGGAGAGGACAATACAGCAACCCGGAGTGCCACTAGGTAAGGGGTGGCAGGGGAAGAATTGCTTTTGAAGGGGGCCAAGGCAGAGTGGGCAGGGAGGTGAGAGGAAGCCGGACAGGAGTGAAAAGGAGTGTCTCAGGGAGGGTGTGGGCCACAGTCCACATGCTGGTGAGAAACCAGGTGGGACAAAGACTGAGGAGTATCCCTGTCAACAAAGGCTGGGTTAAGCTAAAGAGATCTCATGAGCAACCTTGACAAAGAAAAGTTTCAGTGGCGTGTTGGAGGTGACTGGCAAGAAAAAGGGAAATGAAGAAGCAGGGATAAGCAAGTACTGCAGGCCCCCCTTATCCACGAGAATACGTTCCAAGACCACCAGTGGATGTCTGAAACTGCAGATAGTACCCACCCCTATATGTATCATGTTTTTTTTCCTATACATACATACATACCTCTGATAAAGTTTAATTTATAAATTAGGTACAGTAAGAGATAAACAAAAATAACTAATAACAAAATAGAACAATTATAACAATATGCCAGCATCATGACTCTTGCTCCTTGGAGCCATGATTAAGTAAAATAAGGGTGACTTGAACACAAGCATTGCCGTACCTTGATAGTAAATCTGATCACTGAGATAGCTGCTAAGTGATCAGCAGGTGGGCAGTGTATGTACGCAGCGTGGATACGCTGGACAAAGGGCTGATTCACGTCCTGGGTGGGATGAAGTGGGATGGTGCAAGATTTCGTCACGCCACTCAGAATGGTCCACAACTGATTATTTCTGGAATTTTCCATTTAATATTTTCAGGCTGCAGTTGACTGTGTGTAACTGACATTAGCGACTGACTAGATAGAGAACTTTTTGGTGACTCTTTGTTTGGAATGCAAGGAGAGGAAGAGGCTGCAAGGTAGTGGGGAGGTAAGATAAAGAATAATTTTAAGTCCTCGTAAGACTGGAGTATATTTTTATGGGATTCAGTTTTCAATTCCCCAACAGTGCTAAGCACAATACCTAGCTCATCCTAGCCAATCAGCAATTCTTTGAAGAATCCTTCTCATTTCTCCCCCATCCTCTGCTGTCAAGTCCACCTTGATAAAATCAAGCTCATATTGTGCAGGAAAAAATGGTGAAAACTTGACTCTTGGCAAAATCGTCTGGGGATCTGAAGATATTGCTACTTTAGAGGCTGAGTGGCAACAAGTGATTAAGTAGCTAAGCTAGCAGATGCTTAATTGATTCTTATTCTTGCGCTATTCATGGGAAACAGTGTACCCTCTTGACGGTGAATGCAATGTCTACACAGCGGGCCATCTCACCTCATGGCACCTCTCCAGTGCTTTGATGGGGTGGAAATGGATGCTTCCATATTTATGTGGCTCCATCTTTGGCCATCTGGAAGTCACTAAAGGCATGTGTAATAAATTCTCTCCTCTGCCTTGAGAAAAACCAACTGGGCAAGCTTCCATTTCTAATGGGGTCCGTGAAACATGGATATTAAGGACCACGGATTTGGCTGTCAGGTTGACGAATGAGTCTTCCCTTTTGAAAGGCACTTAGGAAGTTATAATTGGAAGCTTGAGAGGAGCTGTCAAAAGCAGGCAGTGGGCATCCCACCAAGCTGCTGGGTCTTTTTATTTAGGGGTGGGGTGAGGGATACTTTCTTCTTGTGAGCCATGGTGGGATTCCCTCCAAATGGTGGAAATGTGGCCAACTTACACCAGAGGCAGAGGCTTAGGCTTCTGTAGGAGCCAACTGGTCCTGCCAAAGACCTAACTAGGGCTGGCAAGACCTAAGTATTCTTATTTGCTTTTATTATAGTCTAAACAGGCTAGAAAGGCAGCAGTTAGATGCAAGGTGTTGTGTGATGGTAGGCATTCTCAGGGCACTTTAGATACAGCTCAAGTGATATAAAGTCTAGGTTGTGGAATGGAAACCTTCTCATTCCTGGTGGTTTCCAGCTGGTAGTGAAAGAGGTTCCTGGTGAGAGTGGGATGCCTCTGGGCAGTGACATTCAACCCTGGCTCTCCAAGGTGTTTCTGAGGCTGTCAAACATAAACCCAGGGCCATGATTTCCAGGAAATTTCCTGAACAATAAAGATGGTGGGCCAACTGATTGCCCAGAATCTCTAGATTCATTCCCAGAACCTCCAAGAAGTACAAGCAAGGTGGTTGAATAAATATTGGATGAATACATGGATCAACACTTAAAAAACAAGAATCACCACCAGGCTCTTTGAAGAGCGGGTGGGAGATGATTAAAGGCTTCTGATAGCAAATCATGACTTGGAAGGCCAGGTCCTATGGCTGGAAGGCCAGCTCATTATAGGCCAGGTCCAATCATGACCTATAATCCCAGCACTTTGGGAGGCAGAGGTGGGCGGATCACTTGAGGCCAGGAGTTCGAGACCAGTCTGGTCAAAGTGGTGAAACCACGTCTCTACTAAAAATACAAAAATTAGCCAGGTATGGTGCCACAAGCCTGTAATTCCAGCTGCTCCAGAGGCTGAGGCATGAGATTTCCTTGAACTCAGGAGGTGGAGGTTGCAGTGAGCAGAGATCGCACTACTGCACTCCAGCCTGGGTGACAGAGTGAGACTCTGTCTCCAAAAATAAATGAATGAATGAATGAATGAATGAATGAATGAATGAATGAATAAATAAATAAACAATCATGGTTTGAGCAAAGAGTCTGATTGGTGATGTCAGCTTAGTCCTGTCCCCATGCCGCATGAATATCCCAGCTTTGCAGTTTCACGTATATTTGCTCACTCATGTAATTTTCCCCGAATTCCAGAATTCTGTGCTGGCTCTCTCATCTGTTCATCCACTGTTATCTGCACAGATGGCTTCCAGATCTATCTCCCTAGCCCTGACCCCTTTCATGAGCTTTTGCTTTGATTAGCTTGTCTAAGCCAGAAACAATATGACTAGATCATCCATCACAGCCTGGCTTCATCGCCTCAGGAGGAAGGGCCTTCAGGGCAGACTTTTAATGGGACAGTTGGCAGAGGTGAGTTGAGGAGGCAGCGGGGAGCATTAGAGCATAACATTGGATTGATTATCCAGTTGTACTTCCAACAACTCACATTTATGGAACTTATCTATAAGCAAGGCACTGGGACCACAGAATCCAAAAGACACTAGCCTTGCCCTTAGAGGGCTCCCAGTCTATAAGAGACAAGGGCTGTGAGAGGTAAAAGAAGGCAGTTCTGGAGAGGTAGGTGTCAGGAGCAGTGATCCACATGAAGTAAGCCTACATGGGAATGTTGTATCCTTAGGAGTGTGATAAAAAATGCCCAATCCCCCACTTCATTCTGTGAGTGCTCCAAGACAGGGGCCAGGTCTTACTTATCTTAATTTTCCCAGCACATTCAGTGCTCAGCAAGTACTTGCTGAGGGAATAAATGAACAAAATGTTGTATGGAGTGGCTAACTATCCCTAGGAAGGTGGCAGGATAAGACAGCAAAGTTCTTCTTAAAGGCCACGACCTTTGGGTGGTATCTGGAAGTGTGAATAGGCCTTTGCCAGGTACATGAGACAAAGAAGGGCAGAGGGAACAGAGAGAACAGATGCACAGAGGCAGTCATCAAAGAGAATGGAGTGTTTGGTGGACGGTTCTGCATCATTGGGATCTAGGGTCCATGCTGGTCAACCACAGGCAGATGAGGAGGCTGGAGAGGTGAGCAGGGGCCAGGCTGGGCAGGGACTCCAGAGCCATTCTAAGGGGTTTAGATTTTTGTAAGTGACAGAAAGCCCTGGAATGTAAGGGTGTTATGTTGGGTAGTGCTGTGACCACTGTGGATGTGGGTTGAGGAAGGGGTACTACCAAGGAGGGTAGCCAGAGCCTCTCTCTTAGAGTTTTAGGCGACTCTACCCCAGCTCCTGCTTCTCTCTAGTAGGAGCCTAGGTTCTGCCTCCCAGAGCTGGGGAGATCGTTTGTCTCACATTCTTGTCCTAATTTACCTTATGAGCATCCCCAGCCAGCTGACAGAGCAGGGAGTGGGTGCAGAACTGCTGTCGGCCAAACTTCCTGGTGATCCCTGTGTCCTTAAGTGAGCAGGGGCAGGGACTCCCAGGTGGTGAATGCTAGAGGTCATTTGAGGTCGTCTCATGGAATCCTCTCATTTTATAGACGGAAAAACTGAGGCCCAGAGATGGCAGTGACCTATCCAAAGTCCCATGACACAGCAGGACTAGAATCCAGGCCTCTGGGCTACTATGCTGATTTGTTCTCCACAGTGCCGAGTAGCCTTATTTTTTCGGGCTTATGGTGAGAAAAGACCAGCCTGCCAGCCAGTCCCTCCCTGGATTAGCTCCCTGTGTGCCCTCTCCAGAGAGTCTTCCTGAGTTACACCCGTGCAGTGTGGCAGAGCAGAAAGAGCATGGGTGTGGGAACGTGGCAGATTTGGGCTTGAAGCCCAACCCTGCTGCTCCCCTAGTTACGCAACCTTGAACAAGTTACTTAACCGCTCAGTTTTGTCATCTGGAAAGTGGAGATATCAGTACCTCCCTTGCAGGGTTGTTGTGGGAGATTACATGAGATAATGCGCCTCAAGCGTCCCTGCGGCATAATGCCTGGCAGGTGGCATGCGCTCCACTGATAGGAACTGTTGTTATTCTTTTACCCCTCCCAGGGTTCTATTTCTGCTTCCAGCATATTACCCGGCTACCTGTCTCTGGTGGTCCTGGGACTGTGCAGGGGCTTCTACAGCAACTGAGCTAACCAGGGCACTTCTCAAGGTTGTTTAGGAAGGCAGCCAAGGCATACCTTGGCTTATTTGTTTTTAGGGCAAATGCAGATTAAGAAAGCAATCTTTGGACTGGGTTGCAGCCCAAGAGTATATTCTTTAGGACAATAAAATAAAATTTAAAACATTTGGAAAGTGTGGTGTGTGTGTAATTAAGCATGGGTGAGATAATTTTCACCACGCAAAAAGACTTTCCCATGTATACAAAGACTCATGGTAGGATTCCTTTAAGCCACTAGTTCCTCTTAGGGCTCTTACTCTGGAGTCAATTTTCCTAGCATGATTCACACCAACCTTCCAGGAAAGCGCTTTCTGCTTCCTACCACTTGTCACCCCGGCCTTCCTGCAGTTTCCTTAAACTTTGAGCCAAAGCAGAAGAATCTTGGATTGATGGCAATGTAGTTGCCACATTTTATTGATATACCATATACTATAAGATGCATCACGATTTTATGTATAACCAAGAGAGAAAAACAAACACTGCTTATTGTAATTTTAAGACTTAATTGATTGTAAAACAAATCCTTATTTCAGAAATGCTAAAATGTGAACACAGATATGCCTCTTAACAATTAATGAAATGAAGTGTCTGAGGACCAGGATCAACTGGATAGGTTTGCATACTCGCAGAATGAGATCATACAGCTGGGGCTAAATCCCCAAAATATACTTGACTTAACATTATTTTTTCCTTTGTTAAAGAAACCACTAATCTACAGGCTCTGTGAGGGCAGAGACGGGGTCTGTTTTGTTTACCACTGTATCTCTACCACTTCACTCATAGTAGGTATTCAGCAAATATTTGCTGTATGAATAAATAGAACAAAGTCACAACATGAAAGAGACGGAAAGCCCACAGAAGAAAATAAATCAGTCATAATTCCCCCACTGTGGGTATTTTGGCTGATTTCCTTCAAGTCTTATTTCCTATGAATATGCTCTTTTATACACATGTAAATATAATGTATTATTAGATTTAGCTCTGGGATGTGTTTTTGTATTTCTCTATTAATATAAATGAAACGATGAAATGAGATGATGCGGAAATGCTTTGAAGACTGTAAAATGTTTAACAAATATCTTATTAGTTATAATAATCATGAAAATACAGACATGAATGGGGCTGATTTTCTGAGAATACACTTCAAAGCTAACAGCGACTTTGCCCTCCAAAGCTGGGAATATGTTCTATTTCCTCATCCTACTCACCAAGGGGAGTCCTTCTGTTTCATATTGGGAAGGGAAAGAGAAACTGAAGGCTTCCTAGAAGTCATGGCTCCAACTTCCCACCCAGCCCAGAAATTTCTTCCATCTCACTAATGGAAGATCATCCAGGACTGGGGGAGGAAAAAGCACATCTCTCAGGCTGATGAAAAATAACAGCCTACAGAGAACCTCCTCCTCTCCACCCTTTACCAGCGGTGGGGAGAAGTTACACACTGGGTTCCAAGGAATGCTGTTCACTTATTCTGCCTGCTAATAACAATGTAGATAGCAGAGAGATGTCAACACAAGTAAGTAATTCATGACAGTGGGGGTAGGTACGTTCAACAAGCCACAAAGTCAGATTTGCCATGGACAACTAATTAAAAATTTACTTTTAGATAGTCACAGAATGTATACACATATTGATGAGTCTAACCTGTGCCTGGTTCTTTGAAGGGATGTGGGTTTATTCATACAATAGAAGGGAGTGCTGACCGATTTTCTCTCCTTGATCAAACTTTGGCCAGGCTCTTCTGGGCCTTCTTCTCTTCTAAGCCTCACCCTTGGTTGGCCTATGAAGACTTGAACAAACACTAGCATAGTTTCTAACAGCTCAAGGCCGCATCCCTAGAATGCCTCTATCCCCTCTTAAAGTGCCTGCCTGAGAAAACTCGAGGCTGCTAAGAGAATTTACTTACTGTTTGTTTCAGCCAACACCTGAATATAGGGCCCCTGTCTCCCCATCTCTGTGGGAGGGTAGGAGCCTAACTAACTTCAATAAGCACCAGCTAGCAAACCCAGATGCTTTTCACAGGGACCAATACCTTGTTTTTTGTGATTTTTTACTTCTCTGACTCTGCTGCTCAAGCCCTTGCTGTTCCCTCTACCCACTCCCTCATTCTCTCTTTAAAACACCCAAGGCCTCTCTATGAATTGGGGTTGAGTTCAGCTCATGCTGCACCCTCTTCCCTACTGCAAAAGTAAATAATTGATTAAAATCTGCCCTCGCCGTGTTAACCCATGTCCAGCTTTGTTTACTTTTGACGGTACTCAGGAGCTCACCTAGTCTAGTAGCTCAGGCTTTCAGCTCACCTAGGCTGCCTGTCCATCTGCATGCCTTTACTGGATAATCGTTGTTCTCTCTCTTCTTGACTCTCAAATCCTTCGCCTTGAACTTTGCCCCTGCCATCCTTATGCCCTCCTTTGTCCTCAAGGATACATTTTCCTGGTTGCATCATTTGGTTTCTACCTTGCATACCCTTGGAGATCCCCTTTTCTGCTTGCACCACTTGTCTCAGTCTCTGGGAGCCCATAGAGGCCAGGTTAACCTTCCAGCACCTCCTGCCCCTGCATCAAAGCTGCAATCCCATTCCCTATGTGCTTCAGTGAAGGTTGACCTTGGCCTTTATTAACTGCCCAGGCATTGTGTACAGGGTACAGTTTGTGAGGCCTACGCCATCAACACTTTCCCAGAGAGTAAAAAATAATATTGCTTATGTATAGATTTATGACCAGTTTTTTTTTTTTTTTTTTTTTTTTTTTTCTAAGACAGGGTCTAGCTCTGTCTCCTAGGCTGGAGGGCAGTGGTGCAATCTCAGCTTACTGTAGCCTGTACCTCCCAGGCTCAAGTGATCCTTCCACCTCCACTGCCCAAGTAGCTGGGATCACAGGCATGCACCACCATGCCTAAGTAATTTTTTTTTTTTTTTTTTAAATAGAGATAAGGTCTCATGATGTTGCCCAGGCTGGTCTTGAACTTCTGGGCTCAAGCGATCCTCCTGCCTTGGCCTCCCAAAATGCTGGGATTACAGGCATGAACCACCATGCCCAGCCCTACAACCAGTTTTTAATGCAGAATATCACTTTATAAAATGGCTAAACAGCTGTGATCAGTACCAGATGAAAGATGACATTTGAGCTAGTTAGGGTAGGAGCCTAACTAACTTCAATAAGCACCAGTTAGCAAATCCAGATGCTTTTCACAAGGACCAGCACCCAAGCCCCTTCCTGTTTTTTGTGATTTTTTACTTCTCTGACTCTGTTGCTCAAGCCCTTGCTGTTGCCTCTACCCACTCTCTCATTCTCTCTTTGAAACACCCGGGCCTTCTCTATGAATTGGGGTTGAGTTCAGCTCATGCTGCACCCTCTTCCTTATTGCAAAAGTATATAATTGATTAAAATCTGCCCTCACCATGTCATCCCATGTCCAGCTTTGTTTACTTTTGACAGTACTCAGGAGCTCACCTAGGCTAGTAGCTCAGGCTCTCAGCTCACCTAGGCTGCCTGTCCATCTGCATTTTAAAAGCAAGCTGAGCTCATCCATTATGTGTATGTATCTTCCCTTGCTCCTCCGTCGTGGTTCTCCCTGAATCTCCCTTTCCCACACCCCAGAGCGGGTGCCTTCACTACTCACTGACTTAGCTCTGCCTAAGGTCTCCCCCAGAAACTTGTCTTAGATGATCTCATTTAGGATTCCCTCCCAGTTACAGTCTCTCCAGCTTTTATTCTAGGAAAACCAGGCAACAAGTATCCAGGAGATAAGAGAAAGAAATGGAGTCCGTCTTTCTCCGCAGTCCTGCTTTGAGACTGCCTCCCTACTGAGAGTTTGCGAAGGTCTCCCTTTTGAGATGTAAGACTCGCTTCAGACGTGAGGCTGTGCCCGTCCTCCCTCCACCCACAGACAGAATTGATGCAGCAGGCCCAGCTGGATGGGTGAGGTCCCCTCCCCAGCGCTATATCAAAGAGAGCAGGCAGGAGCCCACGCAACAAGGGCTCGCTCCACTTAAACTCTGTGATGGGAGAGGGACGCCTCCATCCCTTTTCTTTTTGTAGGCTGCTTTGAATTGTATTAACACAAGTGATGAAACATATCAAACCCTGGTTAGCAGTTTCCCTTAGCATCCCCTGGCCAAAAAAAAAAAAAAATTTTTTTTTTTTTTTAAATTAACTTGTGCAAAAAGTCAACTGTAACAGAATGGTCTGGAAAAGAAAAAACCCAACTAGCTTGGTGAAAAGAAAAATGAGCTGGGTTTCCTTCATGCCCAATTTTAGGAACCAACAGGTGGTACAGGAGAACTGGTGAAGAAGGTTAGCCAACACCTTTCTCCAGTTTCACAGTAAAGCCCTTGACCGAGTAGGAATTCCATTTCTCCTCCTTGTGCCTCTGGGGTCAGGGGAGGTTGAGGACCATCAATCCTGGGAGCCCAGGGAACTTACCCTCTGCTCCTGTGTGGCCACAAAGGTCTGGAACCCTGGAGCCACCCCAAAGCCCAGCTCTTGGATGAAAGGTGGCTCAGACTGACTGTGGATCTGAACTTTCACTCCTGCTTCAAATGTCGTTTCCTCTGAAAGAACAAAGACGGACAGAGCCATGGGTCAGTAACAACAGATGCTCATGGAGTCCTGGGATTGAAAAGCTCAAAGGGATGCTGAAAAGACCCTGTGATAAGCAGAATAATGGCCTCCAAAGGTGTCCACATCCCCACCTCCGGAAACTGACTAGGTTACCTTACGCGGCAAAAGGGACATTGCAGGTGTGATTAAGTTAAAGCTCTTGAGATGGAGAGACTATCCTAAATTATGGAAGTAGGACCCAATGTAATCACAGAGGTTCCTATGAAAGGGAGGCAGGAGGATCAAGGTCAGAGAGAGAATGGAAAAATGCTATGCTGCTGGCTTTGAAGACAGAGGAAGGAGCCATGAGCCCAGGGATGCAGGTAGCTTCTAGAAGCAGGAAAAGGCGGGGGAATGAATTTTCCCCTAGAGCTGCCAAAAGGAACACAGGCCTGCCAACAACCTTGATTTTATTGAGCCTAGGGAAATCCATTTTGGACTTCTGACCTCCAGAATTTTAAGATAATGACTTTGTGTTGTTTTCAGCCACTACATTTGTGGTAATCTGTTGCAGCAGCAATGGGAAACAAATTCAGGTCACTTCGCCAGGCCAACTCCTTGCCTCAGTTGCCAAATCTGTAGAACGGGATTATAAAATGAGTCAAACTCCTTTGTTTTATTGACTAACTTTTCTTCTGAGTCATGAGCTGAAGGTGAGGACATCAGGAGGAAGAAAACATGGTGGCACAGCAGTGGAATAAAAATGCAAGGCCTTCTTGCATGCCAAGGTGTTTGCCCCTTGGGGCTGCAATGGCCAAGCAGAAGAGAAGCTTCCTTCTTTTTTTCCATTGGCAGAAGAAATGGCCCTTGGCAGTGGGAGGTTGGGGGCGGTGCAGAGCCATCATCCTAAATGTTTAGTGCTCACAATAGGTGGAAAATGAACTTATGGGACTGTATAAGCCTTTACCAGATCCATTTCTCTGTCTTACCTTCTCCAAATAGTCTGCAGAATGAGCTTTCCAATTGTAAATTGTGTAACTCCCTCCCATGTTTCCAAGGACCCCAGGCTCCTTACCCACCCCTTCCCTAGCCTTGTTCTGAGCAGCCTCTGTCTCGTGGCACCATGCGGGGCTGCCTGGATTGGGCATCACCGGTCCCCACTCTGCACAAATGCATCTCCTTCTGCCCAGAGTGTCTTTCTACCTTGTCCACCTGACCATCTTCCCACTTGTCACTGAAGATTCAGCTCCCCAACCCCACCCAAAGCAACTCTTTCCCTTGCTCTGTTGTATCTTCCACATCTGCCCGCTGGAGCCCCTGCCACAGCATGTCATCATGAGCCTTTAACTGTTTCCGCCAGCAGGCTGGAGCATCCTGAGGCCAAGTTCTGGGCTGTCTCTCTGGACCTCAAAGTTCCTTTACAGGGCCAGGCATACACCAGGCACTCAGGAGATGCCTAATGAATGAATAAATGGGAGATTTATGGGTTAAACCTCAATCACTTATGAATGGACAAGGCCAGCCTGGAGTCCAAATCAAGGAATGTTCTCAAAGAAAAAAATGGGGAGAGAATGGATGAATGCAGGAATGAGAGAAGATGATGATGGGGTTGGGGGTCAGGGATGGAGAGGGGGAGGACATGTCAGCACTCAGGCTGTGGCTTGGGGAGGGGGTTTGGGGACACACTAAAGCTGGTACAGAAGAGAGTGGCTGGGAAGGAAGGGCTGGAGCCAGCCACGGGAAGGGCACGACCTAGGGAGTGGGTGGGGGCCATTGACTGAGGTAGGCGCAGGGGTCTGGAGCAGGGTGAGAATTCCAAGGCCAGGGGCTGTGTGGAAAGAAAGGCCTAGTAAGCAGACAGGGCCCCAGGGAAGGGTAGGCAGGGCTTTCATCATTTAGACGAGGAGACCCTCAGCCAGGAATCCTTTTGGATATAGTTCACGGAGTGGGAGAGAATCCAGACAATCTACAAACACATCCCACTTCCCTCCAGCACAGTCATTGTTCTGTGGTTTCTGTACAGCATCACCCTGTCCAAACTCCTGTCCTTATGCTCCTGGATGCCAGTGGCTTTGTGTCAATCTCTCCCATCGATGGTGAATTCCTCAAGAGAGGAGACCATATCTTATTCAGTCCAGGGCCCTGTCACCTAACACAGGGCCTGGCCCTCAGAAGGCGCCTCAAGGAAGGTTTTTAGATATGGGAGGAGGACTTCAGGAGAGGGAGAACTGGATGGAATGAGGCGGTTGAATAGTCATCTTTCAGTGGCTGTGTTTTCAAAAGTCTGCCCAAGACGGGGGTTGAGGAGAGTGTGGAGCCTGAGAAACAGACTCAGATGGGGAAGAAGGGTGAGTGTGGAGGGCTGCTGGGATGACAGGGATGCCCCTGCTGGGAGGAACTGAAGGCTCCTTCAGTGAGCCGTGGGAGGGAACAGGAGAGATGCCAGAACTTGTTTTTGAGAGCTAGCTGAGGCCGTGTGTGCCTGCTATACAACTGAGCTTAAGAAATCTTACAGCCAGTAAGACAGGCTCAAAGGAGAGGACCTGTGGCTTACAGGTGAAATGAGAAATGAAGCCTTCCTGTCAGAAATGGCATGAGTAATGGACAAAACAGACAGGCCTGGTGTGCCTCTCTTAGTAAGAACCGCCCAAGGCTAATCGAACTGGGTTCGGATTTGGAAGTGGTGTTAGCTTATTCTGAAAGCAGCAGTAGCTGTAGCCAAGAGTAAAATCCTAAAGTAGCCTCGTTTTTTACAAACACCCAGTGGCTGGATGAACATGAGTGGGAGCAGGTGATAGGTAAGGTTTCTTCTCTCTTTAGAACACTGCTGTCCACTGGAACTTTCTGCTAAGATGGGAATGTGGTATTCCCTGTGCTGCCCAACATGGTAGGCGCCAGTTACAAAAGGTGGCTTGTGTGACTGAGGAACTGAATTTTTCATTTTATTTAATGTTAATTAATTAAAACTTAAGTTTAAATAGCCCCATGTGGCTACTGAAAACATTACAGGATAGCACAGTTCTAGAATATCCAGCTATGAGCAGACTACAGCCCTCCCAGAGCTGAGGGGGTGACAAGGGCTCCGCCATATTGCCTTCCTAAGCAGGTGCTCTGGAAAGGCCCTTTTCTGGAGTCCTGGGTAGTTTGGGCAGGGTTCTGAGCAGCAGATCAGTGTGTCTTCGTGGTCAAACCACGACTTTAGTTCCAGATCCTCTACCCTGCTTTCCCCAAAGCCCTATTTGCACATCTCCAGATGCATTTCTTTCTATTTCTTACCAGAATTGCCCTTGGCTTCCCTCTGAAGATTGCTTTCCAGGTTGGTAGTGAAGAGCAGCTCCCTCCAGTCCCTGCCTCACTCTCTTTCCTTTCCTGGGCATGGCACAGTGTTGAGTTGAAGACCCAACTTGAGAGCTGAAGTTACCAAATGTAGACTGTTAGAGCCAAGGCAACTTCACACCATCCACTTTGGAGGTTCCCAAGCGAGAATGCAAGTTAAAATCTCCTAGACGGCTAGGGTGAGGCTTCCTGGGATCCACTCCCAGAAATTCTGATTCAGTTACTCTGGGGTGGAGACCAGGAATCTGCATTTCCAGAAATTCTGATAAAGGTCCGAGGTCATCTGCCTTTGGGCAGTGATCTAGTCCAGGAAGGGGAAGTGACTTGTCCAATGTCACACAGCAAGTCAAGAGCAGAGCAGGGTCTAGAAGCCAGGTCTCCTGAGTTCTGATGTGGCACTCTTTCTACTCTACCAGGAGTGTGGTTTATTTAGTGTGAGCAGATGCCTTAATTCATAGCTCTGGAGTTCTGAATGGGGGCTGAGGGCATGGGATATCTTTTTCTTTGTCATCACCCCTAATGTCCCTAGCACAGTAGCTGGCACAGAGCAAGGCTCAATAAATGTTTGTTGAATGGAAGAAATGAGTGAGGAAGTATCCCTTGCCTGTGTCTGCTGTTCCCTGCTGTATCTGGGCAGCTGTGAGTCTGCCCAGGTTCTGGAGAACACTGGTAAATGCCAGCACCCCATAATTCAGGAATGCTCACCTGCTGGGATGCAGGTGGGGCTGCACACACAACAACAACACAGCAACGATAACAGTAACAATAACTGGCACTGCACTCATAGTCTGTGGGTCCCAGTGCCAAATGAAAATGCAGGACCCCTTGTTAAAAAAAAAATGTTGTTAAAAATTTATAAAAGTAAGCATTGCTATTAAAAAATAAAAGAATTTCAAGACAGCAATCTCAAGAGCATTAAACTAAGTGAGTGGCTCTTCTGATTGTGGGCCCAGTGTGACCGCCCTGATAGTAACAACTCAAATTGGTGCTGGACAGAATCGTTCACATCCTCATATTTGTCTTATCGGCAACTGATTCAACGCTAAGCTCCTTCAAAGAGTGTAGGTCCCTGGGCAGTGAATGATTTGTTTACACATCATGAACACCAGGATTTAAGAACAGAAAGAGAGAGAGGGAGAGAGAGCGCGTAGGCAGAAAGGGAAAGCTACTACATACATAGTATGTAGACAGTATGCACATGGGAGTTCTTGTCAATTGGCACCAAGTTGAAACCCAGACAACGTAACATGAAAGATAATGCTGAACCAAGAGGAGTGTGGTAAGATGGAGTTCAACCTGCAGAAGTCACAGTCTCCCAGCGTTTTCCAAGAGCTTGGCCATAGATGGTACAAGGTGAGATCTACCTGGCCAGGGAGGGAGGTGCATTTTCTGAATATGCAGAAAGGATATGGGAGCCCTGTAGGAAGAGGCAGGAGCAATGGGCAGAATGCATAACGGGGCAGGGAAAGTGCATCACGATAAAAGAAGCTAAAATCTTTCATGTTGGCAAGTTACAGAAAACATGCCAAGAAAATAAACATTGGAAAGAAGTAGGAAGAAAAGTTTATCTGAATAGCTAGGGGGAGTTTTCAGAGCTCAGAGAGTGAACGTGCTGATACAAAGCAATCTTGCTTTGGACAAAAATGACTTTATAACAGTGGCTGAGTGAGGGAACCCTAGCTCCCCAGACAGCTTCAGAGGAGTGGGTGGGACAATGGCCAGCCATATAAGGGGCATGTCACAGTGCAGCAAAGGCCTTGTGTGGGTGTGGGATAGCTTCTGTTTGCACCCTCTTCCCCAGTGCTTCTCCACCCTGCTCTCTGTGCTACGGGTTTGACTTGCAGAGACTGTCTTGATGGACTCCCTTGCCCTCTGGCTTGGGATCAGTCAATGGTGGGCCAGGTAGGAAAGTGGAGGGAGGGGAAGAGTCAGGCTGGGGTGTCTAGTCTCTCAACTCCATTTGCTGGGTCACTGTGGGTTAGCTGCACGTCACTTTGGAAGGTCACAGCTCTGGGTTGTGGGCTGGAAGGAGAGCTCTTCACAGCGTCTCTCTCTGGGTTTTGACACCAGCTTCTTTCCTTCTTTCCGAGGGGTGGTAATGGCTCTCCCTGCTACCAGTCCCAGGATGCTGCACCCTCCTGTATTGCTTTCCCAAGCCTTGCCTATGCCTTTGTTAACAGTCCTTGATTAATTTTCCCTTTTAGTATTCAGTTTGAGGGTGCTGTTGATTTCCCTGCTTGGGTCCTGATTGGTGGATCTCCCATGGGCTCTCACTTAACTCCTGATAGATAGCAGGAGTCCCCTCTGTGGTACCACACAGGGAAGGACGGCCGTTGTGTTTGAGCAAGTGCATAGGGATAGAGACCTCCCTCCCTGAAGGGGCAGCTCATGGTTTTGAAAGTTCACTCTTATTTTGGCTGAAAACTGCCTGCTTATAGATTTTGTCCCCTAGTCCTAGCTCCGCCCCTTTTACTCGACACCTCTTTAAGGATCTCCCCAGAGATAGTGTGCCCGTTTCCCAGACAAGTGAGTCAGACTTTCTGAGAGAGGCAGAAATGCAGACCTCTTGGACCTGGAGCGTCAGAACCAGAGAGAGCCTAGGAGAAATTGATTAAATGCTTGGGGCTGTGGGGTCAGGCAAGTTGAAGTCTAGTTCAGTTCTGTGAACTATAGCAAGTTATTTAATCTCTTGGAGCCTAATTTTTCTCTTTTTGAAAATGGGTATGAACATAAAAATGGATTGTTCTTCATAGAGCTGTTGCGAGGCTTAAATGAGCCATTGCATGGAAAGTTCTTAGCACAGAGTTTAGCTTAATAACTCAACAATTTGCAGTGTCATCATCACCATCATCATCATGAATTCAGTATTTCTGGCTTTTTACAAGATCCATGGGGATCAGTTGCTGTTTTATGTTCCTCTTTGCTCATGCTGGTCCCTCCATGTAGACTGGCCCTTCCTCTCGTCTTCCATGTGGTTACCCTCTACCCACCTTTGCACTCACCACCTCCTCGACATTTTCCCTCCATTCGGTACCCCAATGCCTAGTACTTACCATGTTCATACTTGATCCCAACTCCCTCTCTATTAAGACTGAGAGACCTCTTGGGGACAGGGTCAATGTTTACTTATGTTTATAATCACAGTGCCTGGCATGGGGTGGAACTCAAAAATGCTTGGTGAAGTGAACAAATGTGCACAATTCACCTCTGAGACACAGGATTGCATAACTCACCTCTGAGACACAGGATCCCACCCTCCTTGTTTTACAGATGTGCCACCGAGATGCTGAAAGGCGGGTGGATCTGTGCGGATCTCACAGGGAGTTTGTGGCCAAGCTGGGTCCACATGAAACCTGCTGAGCCAGCTCAGAACCCCTGCTGCAGCCCAGTGAGTGGGCAGCTCTGTAGGGACTTCAGGCCAGAGGCTGACAAGTGCATGGGGGCTGGGCAGGGACAGCAAAGCCTGCCTGGGCCATCCCCTGAAGGGCCGTGGTTGGCATTCCTGTCTTGGGCGGCTGATATCTTTCTTGTCTCTGCTGCTCATTTAATCATGTGGCTTAATCCCTGGGGACCTGTTTATTAAGGCTCATCCTTTGGGCCTCACTGCTACCTATCATCAGACAAATGGCCCTGGAGTGTCCCTGTGTCACCCAGGCACGGGCAGGGGCTTGGCTCAGCAGCTGGGCCACTCACACCCGGCAGTGGCATCTCTGGCTGCCACTGTCAAGCAGCTGCTGTGGCACTGCTCTGCATTTCCTAGGGGACTGTAAAGTATGTGTATGCCTGTGTATGTGTGTGCCTGTGTGTGTGCTTGCAGATGTGTATTAGTGTATGTGTGTGCGAGAGAGAGAAAGCAAGAAAGAGAGAAACTCTGTCTGAAATATAGGAACATTCTTCTTACTTCTTCTTATTTCCCTAAAGCATTTCCTGAGATGCTGCTTTGGAGTTCGTAGAAACAGAAAGGAAGAACTGACCTTCTTAAGGACAAGACCCAGAGCTGGATGCTTCACAGCAGTCCACATTCGTTCCCTCACTCCCTGGACAGTTATGCATTGAATGTCTACCATGAGCACATGCCACCGGCCTTGCACCCTTGCCTGGCTGGCTTGGAGTTTTAACTAAATCATGTATATTTTCTGCATCACACTTAGCGTGTGCATGAAGCACATCTTCCCAGAATGAAAAAAGTCAGGCTGCTTCTGGCTGCTAAATGGACACCTGCCTCCAAGCGTGTTTCTTATTTATGGCATCATTTCTCCAGAGTCCTCGGACACCTGTGGAGACCCCTATCCAGCACAGTGAAGCCAACAGCACGGTGAAGTCTCTGTCGTCCTGGAGCTCATGTTCGGATGGGGGAGGCGGACGACAGTGAATAGGTACACTTGTAACATCAGGCTGGCAGAGAAAAGTGCCAGGAGAAGTGACGCAGAGGAAGGGCAGGACAGGTGTGGTTCTCTTCGCTGGGAGTCAGGAAAGGCCTGTTCAAGGTGATGGTGTTTGTGTAGTAACCAGAATGAAGTGAGCAAAGAGCCATGGGATGACCCGGGAGAAAGTGTTCCAGGCAGAGGGAACAGCAAGTGCCAAGGCTCTGGAACAGGTGTACAATGGGCCCACTTCAAGAACAGCAAGGAGGCCAGAGTGGCAGGGACATGGTCAGAGGCCAGCTGACCATTTCGTTAACACCTCACAGTTACCCTTAGAGGTAGGTGCCCCCATTTTACAGACATGGAAACAGGCTCAGAGAGGTCAGCTGGCCCTAGCCACACAAAGCAGATCCAGAATCCAGCCCTTGTCTGCTGGGCTCCAAGGCCTGTGCTTTTTGCCCCCTACCATGTGGCCTTGCTCACATACTTTGTGACTTTCTAGCATCACTGACCACATTCTTCATTGGTTTGGGGCCTTTGGGACTTTGCAGGCTGGAACCCTGAGCTGCTGAGCTTTGCATCCCCTCTGGGTCATGGCGAAAGACAATCGTGGCACACATACGGTAAGCTTCGGGGTTTCACAGACTTGATCCTGCTGGCTCCTCCCAGCTGTCCTGAGGCAGGCATCAATATCTCCATTTCATTACATTTTATTTTATATTTTTTACATCATGCTCATTTTTCAGATAAAGAAACCAAAGCTCATAGAAAGTAAAGGACATACCGGGGTCAATGACTCACGGCTGCATAAAATTTTGCAGCTCGGAGACCCCTTGACAATTTAACTAACTTTTCACCTTTCAGATGAGAAAATGGAAGCTCACAGAGAAGACAGGGGCCAAGGGCCACATGGCAAGTGGCAGGCGGGCAGTGGCTGGGATCCAGGTCTCTAGATTCCTCACCCTCCTCTGCCTTTTGTTAGTGGGCTAGAAGCCACATTGGTCTCAGATGACAAGCTGGTAAAGTTCCAAGCTGGACAGGGAAGGATGGGGAAGAAGAGTTTAATTTGCAGTGGGCTCAGCAGCCTTTGTTCTTTCATCTTAGGAGTTCAGTGAGTGTGGGACAGAAATAGTAACAAGGACCAGAGTCCCAGCCCCAGCCTTGAGATCCTGGTGCAAAGGGCCTGCTGATGCTGTTTGAAGTGAACCAGAGGTGTCATTTTAGACCCTGCTCCCCTGCTCAGACCAGAGAAATCCAGGGAAAGCCCGAGGCCAGGGAAGAAAGGCAGAGAAGTGCATCAAGAAAAACATAGGCTCTGAAATCACAGAGACCTGGGTTTGACTCTTAGCCCCACCACTTAATTGCTGTGTGACCTCAGGCAAGTTATATTGCCTCTGAGCTTTAGTTTCCTTTTTGTTCAAATGAAGTAGGGGCTGATCTCTCAGGTTACTTTGGGCTGTAAAATTCTACGAGCTGGGGGCCATGTGCAAAGGTCTTCACTTCACTGCATCTCATTTTAATCTCCTGCAAAATAGATTTGAAAAAAATAGATGTGACTGTTCAGAGCTCACATCAAGTCAGAAGAGGCTGATTTTTCTAAAGATAGCACAAAGAATTCACAAATTGCTGCCTATCTAAAATTGGGCAATGTGTATCTTGTCCTTCCTCTCCAACCCTTCCCTGGCAGATAGGCACGGTAAGGCAGCATCCCTAGCTAAGAAGATCCGAAATCAGCACAACGACGGGCAAGCTCACGCTTGATTGCTCACAGGTGATATTTGGAAGCTAGGCAAACTTCTGGAGGAAGAAAAACATCAACATTGTGTCCCCACGCGAGATGGGCTGCAATGATGTCTGTTCTGGGTGGCAGCGTGATGCAGCAGTGTTCTTACCAACGGCTGGTGATCCAGGAGATGTTATCAAGTGTCCACAAGAGTTTGGCGAAGGCTGCAAACTTCAGCCCCTCCTGCAGAGCCATGGAGCACACTAGTATTTTAAAGACCCTATGACATCCTGCAGCAAAAACATGTTATACTTTGTTGATCTGAGTGTTACCCAAAGCAATCTTTTTTTTTTCTTTTTTCATTTTTAAGGAACACTAGCTTTGTGTGGAAAAAACCAAGGAGGACCAAATCAGAAGATGTGGATTCAAATCCTATTCTAATATTTCTTAGCCATGAGGTTGTGGGAAAGTCACTCAATGTCTCTGCTTACTGCATATATATATATATATTTATTTTTAGATGCAGTTTCACTGTGTCGCCCAGGCTGGAGTGCAACGGCGTGATCTCGGCTCACTGAAACCTCTGCCTCTCGGGTTCAAGCGACTGTCCTGCATCAACCCCCTGAGTAGCTGGGATTACAGGCATGCACCACCGTGCCTGGCTAGTTTCTTATTTTATTTTATTTTTTTATTTTTTATTTTTAGTGGAGATGGGGTTTCTCTCTGTTGGCCAGGCTGGTCTCAAACTCCTGACCTCAGGCAATCCACCTGCCTCAGCCTCCCAAAGTGCTGGGATTACAGGCATGAGCCACCATGCCCAGCTGCTTACTGCATTTTAAAATGAGTTAATCTGTTAAATGACTAGAACTGCCCTGTCTACATCATAGAAGTGTATGAGCATCAGTGGATGGAATGTGGGAAAGCACCTTATACACTGTGGGGTGATGTACCTATGTTGGGGAAGGAGATAGTTAATGTTAGGTCTTGGTTATGCAACTGAGAAACGTTGCATATTCCTGCTAAACAGAATATTTGCAAAACATACATTTGTGAAAGTACCGCGTGTGGAGTTGGGGCTAGTCTTATTACCAAAATATTTATCTGAAGGATTCTTTAAATAATGAGTTTTCCTAGTGCATTCAGTCTCAGAGATTATAAATTACTTGATAAGAAGGCTCATGACTCTGGGTGGGTAACTGGTGTTCAGGAGATTATCACCCTTGAAATGCCATCAGAAAATGTCTAAAATTGTAGGGAAAGTTGGTGGATGATTAAGATTCTATTCGTAAAAATTCTGTTTACACACACCGATGGTGGAAGTTAGGTACAACCAGATTGCTAAGTGGCTCATGTATATAGATTGTGATGTGATTGTAGAATTCAAAATCATCCAGAGCATTACTGGATTCATAGCAACTTTTTGTTATACAATATTCTCTCAATGAATTAAAAAAGCACCAGAGTTTTCATGTGGGGTAATGCCTGAGAAATATTTTGATGTTAAGAAGACATCCTCATTCTTCCAAATGGTGGGGAGCAGTGGTCTGGATCAGAGCTTCTTACATTTGGATGTGCACACAAATCTCCTGGAAGATCCTGTTGCAACACAGACTTTGGGGTTGCGGGGGGCAGGGATTCTATGCATCTAACAAGCTCCCAGGTGATGCTGATGCTGCTGGTCAGAGCATTACTTTAGCAGGACTCCCAAGAGAACACCTACGCTTTTGCAGAACACACAGGCCCCTGGTGATCTGGCCTCTACCTATCTCTTCAACCCCAGGTCTCTTCCGTAGATGCAGATGCCCTTGCACACTCTAGGCTGTTCTTGGCCTCTGCTCCTCATTCCCCTCCCTCTGCTCAGGACTTCAGCTCTCCAGGTCCTCAGATTTTCCTCTAACTCCCACATGCTGCCCAGCAACCTGGCAAACAGGCCTGAGACTAAAACCAAAGGTCAACTTCTCTCTAAAGCCTCCCTTTAGATACCCTTGTCCCCTCCTTTCTGGAACCGACTATCCCCTCCTAGGTTCTCAATCTATCTTCTATCTATCACAGCGCTTGGTGACACTTAATTGCTGACATGTTCCCCAAAAAGACTGCAAATGCCTGGTACTCCTTAGACACTTTCTATGAAAGCTGTTGGGTGAATAAATTTCCATCTGCCATCTAAAAAGAGCCCTTCAGATATTCCCTAGATTATAAACTTTGAAAACCTGGACTGGGCCCTTCATCTGTATCACTGAGGTGCCTGGCACACAGTAGGTGTGCAGTTGAGATTTACTAAATTGGGGACATGAGGTCTGAGGTTGGAGCTGTCTCATCTGCTTCCTAGCTGTTCTCCTCAGACCCTTGCACTGGCTGGGAGTTTTAACTAGAACACACGTATTTTCTGCATCATGCTTAGCATGTGCATTACGCACATCTTTCCAGAATGAAAAAAAGTCAGGCTGCTTCTCATGCTAAATGGATACCTGCCTCCAATGGTGTTTCTGATTTATGGCCTCATTTCTTCAAAGTCCTCGGATATCTGTTGAGACCCCGTATCCAGCACAGAGGCCCACTCTGAGAGGGAGCCTAGCATCTCAGCTGGCTGCTGTAGGTTCCTGTGCCCTGGACACTCAGAATTCAGGCCGGAGCCTGCTCCTGTCATTCTGGGAAGCTCCTTAGGACCTGGCACCATGACAAGGGGTTTTCCTGGGAGCAGAGATGTCGGAGAAACCATAGCAACCATCACCACCCACGCTTGTTCTGCCCC
Organism: Mandrillus leucophaeus; assembly: GCF_000951045.1. Classification (NCBI taxonomy): domain Eukaryota; kingdom Metazoa; phylum Chordata; class Mammalia; order Primates; family Cercopithecidae; genus Mandrillus; species Mandrillus leucophaeus. The sequence goes on from NW_012104465.1 coordinate 1,331,603, forward strand.
ATTTGTAAAGGGGGATAAGAAACGTGCTACCCGTGATAGCTGCTCAGGCCTTCCAGCTATGCTAAAAATTCATGATGATTTTACATTTAATTATTATTTTTATCAAAGCAATATATGTACATAATTTAAAAATCAAGTGGTATTGCAAGGCTTTTAATGAAAAGCAGCAGTTTCCTGCTCCACCTCTTCCTACCGCCGAGTCCTACTTCTCAGAAGCAACAACTTTCAACTGTTTTAGCTGTTTCTTCTGGTATTTACTTTCATATTTCCATGAATGTCAACTGCTTGAGAGTTATTTCTTGGTTTTAAAATATTTTAGATCCTGTCTACTGAATTCCTACCACGTAGGAATCATCTACAATCATATTATATTATCTGCACGATTCCTACCTAATCACAGAAGATGAGGATGTAGGCTTCTTAGATGATGTGTTCCACGATGCTGCCTTTCCTTTCACCCTCCAAATATAGTGATATGATATTTTGGTTAAATCAGTATCCAGCTTTTACATAACCATGACTCTGTAAATATTGTGCACAGCCCAGCCTTGCAGTATGTAATGTTTTTGATCTCTTTCTTGTGAAATAAATATTTTGTTTTTCCTGTTTTTTTTTTTTTTCATTTTGTTTTGTTTTACCTTGCTTTTTCTTTGTTGGTTTGTATGGTTTGCTAGTACTCATCACTAGAAATCCCAGACTCTATGGCAGAGCTGTAAAATGCCTCTCAGGATAGCCAGGCAGACCCACAAGGGCCATCCCTTGTGGAGTCAACATCTTCCTGCTCCAGTTTGGATGGAATGCTCTCCAGGCCTCCTGTGCAACTATTGTCCTGGTTCTTCTCTTCATCCTCATCAGGAAATTCTCTTAGGCCAGATCCTTGTCTCTGGAATCTTATTCAATCCTTGATTTACCTTCTCATTCTCCAATAACTTCCTGAAAAATTCCACATTTTTTGGGAAACCAAATTCTACTGTCACACTTCATTTGTAGTTTGCTGGGTATAGAATTCTATTTAGAAAAGAAAGTGTCCCCCTCCAGAAACTGGAAAATATTTTGTCGTTGTCACTTGGCTTTGGCTACTTCTGTTGAGAAATCCTAGGCCATTCTCATTCTGGATCCCAGGTATGTGACTATTTTTCTCTCCAGAAACTTTAAAGATTTTTTTCTTTATTTCTGTTAGCCTGAATTTCACCAGGATGTGTCTTGGACTGCGTTTTTGTTTTTGCTGCTATTGCAGACAAGACACGGTGAGCTTTTTCCATCTGGACAATCATGTAGTTCAGTTGAGCATTTTTGTTATATTAGTCCTTTGACAATGTCCTCTTCTCCATTCTCTTGGTTTTATTACTCTAGAACTCCTAGTAATAGGATGTTCGAGAATAGCTTCCTGGATGGACCCTCTGATTTTCATATTTTTCTCTCACTTTCTACCTATTTGTCTTTTTGTTTTACCTTTTTGGGAGATGTCCTCTGTTCCAGTCCTTCTATGGATTAAAAATGTTTGCAATCATATTTTAAATTTATTTATTTGAGACGGAGTCTCGCTCTGTCACCTAGGCTGGAGTGCAGTGGCACGATCTCGGCTCACTGCAAGCTCCGCCTCCCTCTGAGGCCATTCTCCTGCCTCAGCCTCCCAAGTAGCTGGGACTACAGGCGCCCGCCACCATGCCCGGCTAATTTTTTGTATTTTTAGTAGAGATGGGGTTTCACTGTGTTAGCCAGGATGGTCTCTATCTCCTGACTTCGTGATCCGCCCGCCTCAGTCTCCCAATGTGTTGGGATTACAGGCCTGAGCCACAGTGCCTGGCCTAAACATATTTTACATTTAATTTATTCTTCTCTGAAAGTTGCTTTTTAATAGCATCCTATGCTTGTGGTTATGGATGCAGTATCATCCCTTATCTCTCTTGAGAATTTTAATTAACGTGTTTTGATGTTTTCCTGCTTCCTTCATTTATTTTTTATTTATCAAAAGGCTTATGTGGTGTCTAATATTATCCAGGCACTTTTCTAAGCACTTCATTAATATTAACGCACTTCAATCCTCCCAACAACCCTATAAATGTAGATAATATTATTATTTTCATTTTAGAGGTAACACAGGTCACACAGCTGGTGTTACAGCTGGGATTTGAACCCAAGCAGCCTGGCTCTATATCTTGTGCTATTAGCCATTGTGTCTGTTTCCTCAATGTTTCTTCTTGGTTTGATTTGGGTTCCTTGCCTGTTAGTGGTTCCCCTTAAATGCTTGGCTCTTTGGTGGCTCATTCAGGGGTAAAAGGTCCTTAAAGCCTTTCCTTGTGTTGAGGGGGCACTCCTCAAGGGACTTCATTCTAGGGTGACCTAACTAGGCCTTTTAAGGATTCCTGACTGTCATTGTCTGTGAATCTTTTCTTTTGAGCTTGTCCATTTCTCCAGGAAGGGATCCCCTCAAACTTCTGCTCAGGTGTGGGTGGGGTAAATTAGTCTGGCTGAGGGTCTCACTACTCAGTAAGTAGAATTTCCCTCACCTCCCTGTTTTTCTGCATAGCAGCACCTCACCCGTGCCCGATCTCCCCAAGTCCAGAGTCTGTAAGAGGGATATTTGTATGGCTGCTTCTGGCCATGGGAGGATGTCTAGGGGCCTGAAAGTTCCTTTTATAGACTTTTAACTCTTCCTCCTAGTTTTACCTCCACCTCTCAAACCTGTCTTCAGCAGTATCTTATGCCTCTAATTCCTGGTCCTGTATAGGAGTTCTCAGATGATGTCTATTGGCTTTTGGTGGCTTCCTCAGTGCAGACCCTCAGTTCTCAGCCTCGTGTAATCTGCCAAGTTGATTGACACTCATCCATCTACTTTACATCTTCCAAAAATTGGCTGGCAACTATTTACGGTTGTCTTTTCTCCCATCCTCTTTGTCCTATGGGTTTATATTTACATATGTAAAAAAAACCTTTTGATTGCCATTTAGGTGGGGTCTAGGAAGGGGACCTCCCATAAACACATGTGTTCAGCCTACCATGTTTAATCAGACGTCTAGAATGCCAGCTTCCCTGCAGCTCTAGTGTGCTGCAGAAAGGTCATGAGCTTCTTTCACCACCCAGGAAAAGGGAGAGGGATGCTTACAGTTGGTCTCTGGGATGGACACAGTCATGGAACCAACCAGCAAGCACTTTTAATCCCAATGACATCTGCCTCCCATCCAGTGGTTTTCAAACGGGGCATCCTCAGTGGTGCCTCGGGGTTGGTCATAGGGAGCAAGGGAGAAAGCAAACGGGGGTTTCCATCTCCAGTGGGACCACAGCCATGCGCTTTTGTCTGTTTTCTACGTGGGACTGTGCTAAAGCTTTCATTCAGTATAATGACTCTGCTCCTGAAGATGAAAAGAGGAAAAAATAGACAAGGAGGATGGCAGCAGACCTATCATTATATGGCATTCTCTCTTCAGAGATGCTGCCTAAACCTCTTTCCCTGTGCTATTTTCATGGCAGTGCTTTTATGACCACATTGTGAACATTAAAGGAATTTAGTGGAGGAAGCACTCCTTTTGGGTGTGAATGTGAATTTTAAGCTTGGTTCAACTGCTTAACTGGGTATGTGCCCTTGGGAAGCTTACAACCTCTCTGGGCTCTGTGTCCTCATCCTGCAATGAGGATTATAATACCTTGTTAGCAAGTGATTGGGAAGGTTCATGGCACAGAGTAGCTATTCACTAATGTGGGCTTCTCCTTCGCCCTGGCCCTGGCAGTATACACAATTTCAGCCTTGTTTTTCCTCTCAACAAATGTGTAGTGCCCTGATATACATCTGCGAGCCAGACAGTCCAAGGTCTCTGACTTCTTGGGACTTGTGTTTAGTGAAAGGGCCAGACAATAAAAACAAATAAGGAAATGAAGGTGATATGGTTTGGCTTTCTCCCCACCCAAATCTCATATTGAACTGTAGCTCCCATAATCCCCATGTGTCAAGGAAGGGACCCAGTGGGAGGTAACTGAATCATGGGGGCAGGTTTTCCTGTGCTGTTCTCGTAATAGTGAATAAGTCTCATGAGATCTGATGGTTTCATGAAGGGGAGTTCCCCTGCACACGCTCTCTTGCCTGCTGCCATGTAAGATGTGCCTTTGCTCCTCCTTTACCTTCTGCCATGATTGTGAGGCCTCTCCAGCCACGTGGAACTGTGAGTCCATTAACCTTCTTTTTATTTAGAAATTACCCAGTCTTGGTTATTTCTTCATGGCAGTATGAAAATGGACTAATATAGTAAATTGGTACAAGTAAAGTGGGGTATTGCTATAAAGATACTTGAAAATGTGGAAACCACTTTGGAACTGGGTAACACGCAGCAGCTGGACAAGTTTGGAGGGCTCAGAAGAAGACACGAAAATGTGGGAAAGTTAGGAACTTTCTAGAGATTTGAAGGGCTCAGAAGACAGGAAGATGTGGGAAAGTCTGGAAATTCCTAGAGACTTGTCGAATGGCTTTGACCAAAATGCTGACAGTGATATGGACAATGAAGTCCAGGCTGAAGTGGTCTCAGATGGAGATGAGGAACTTGTTGAAAGCTGGAGTAAAGGTCACTCTTGCTATGCTTTAGCAAAGAGACCGGTGGCATTTCGTCCCCACCCTAGAGATCTGTGGAACTCTTGAGAGAGATGATTTAGGGTATCTGGTGGAAGACATTTCTAAGCAGCAAAGCATTCAAGGATGAGGGATGAACAGTAGGGGTGAGGGTGGCAATTTTAAACAGGGTAGTCAGGGGAGACCTCATTGAGAAGGTAATATCTGAGAGAAGAGTTGATGCAGGGAGGCAGCGAGTCATGTGGATATGTGAGCAAGGAGAACTCTCATAGACGTTAGTAGCAAATGCAGATTCCCCAAAGTAGGGGTGTTCCTGGAATATTCAAGAAGCTGTAGGGAAGCCTGTGTGACTGCAGCCAGGTTAATAAGGCGAGGGGAGGGCAGTAGGAGCTGAGGAAGCTGGAGGGATAATGGGGTCCAAATCTTTATCCCTAGAATGGCACAGCTTTAAAAAAATTATTCCTTTGCTCAAAAGCATACTTGACATATTATCGTGTTAACACTAATTAACACTAGGATTTGGGGAAATCAGGGCAGATTATATTTGATAAAAAAGTGTATTTCATTGGAGTGCATGAAGGATAGAAGGAGATGAGAAATGGAGGGGCCTATTTGTGGTCTTTCTGACACTCGAATCCTTTTAGAACTTGTTAGAAAACTCCCTGCACACGGATTCTGGTTTCCTCAGACGTAACCCACCTTCAATTCTCACCCTGACCCCCACCTCACTCAGCGTGGCCGTCCACAGGGCTGTCTGCCTAGAAGTTGTCTCGGGAGTGCCTTCCCCAACCACCATCGGCCCAACTTCTTTAGGACTATTACTGGGTCCTCAGGTGAACTGATTCCCCTGCCCACTACTGATTGGTCCAGGGGCGGGCACCTGCCCTGTTTTTTTTGTTTGTTTGTTTGTTGTGTTTTGTTTTTCCTAAACAGGACATCAGTGAGAGTCAAAACAGTCTCTTGCCGGGGGCAGGATCTGTAAAATATAAAACTCGGGATCTGTTGGGAGCCATGTGTGAAAAAATATGTATGTGGGAAAAATAAGCCTGTTTCTAGTGAGAGAATGAAAAGAATTCAGAGAAAGGAGGAATGAGAGATCAGAGGGTTTAGGAGACTTGGGTTCCACTCGTTCCTGATGCTGCATCCCTGACCCTCCTGCTGGCTGGTTGTCGAAGTTTGCCTTGGATTCTGAGAACAATATAATTTCTTTTATGCCTCAGCTTGTTTGATTCAGGTTTCTCACGTGCAACCCAGATAACCCACTGCCTGTTCCTTTTATCTTTGAAGTTACTTAGAGGTATCTACACAGAATTTCATTTTTAACAACCTCTCCTTCTGCCTTCAATTTAATTTCTGTTAGAAAACCCTGGCCATGAAATCTGCACTGCTACAGTCTAAGACAGCTTTTTCAAAAGTATATTTTGTGAGCTTTTACATGAAAATGAAGGTTTCCGTGGTCAAAGGCATTTGGGAAATAAATGCTGCATGTGCTATTCCTATCTTGGAGATTCACGATGTGTTATATTAAAGAATTCCTGCAATGAATAAATGTGTTTAATGTTTTTTTAACCAGAATTCCCTAAATTCTTTTTGGGCCCTGCGCCTTTTTGTTCATAAAACATGTTATATCCCAAACTCCTGATGTTCCTTAGGACTCATTTTGGGGCATACTCTCTAGGACCACATGCAACGGAGCCTCTTCCTTTAAAATGGCATATTACCAGGGTGCCCCACAAGAAGATGTGTGACCAAGGGGAGCACCCTGGTGTGGGGCATTGTCAGCCTGGAGGAAGGGACATTTTTGATAATTTTCATAGAGTCACCGTCTACTCACTAAGCATGAGCCCACAGGGCTGGGTCTACTCAAAGAGTGTGTCTTTTGTTAACTTACTGCTTGGTGCCCTCTGTGTTGATGGTGGTCAACACTATCACCACCTTCCCAAAAGGTCCTTCTTGTTAGTTAGAATTATCCTCAGAAGAGTGGTTCCCTCACTGCTTCCTAACATTCCTGAGAAGTGGAGCCATCCACAAGGCAAGGCAAAAGTGTTGCAGAGGCTCTGCTTTGGGCAGAATGGGGCTTCTAGATGTTGACCTGCTGCAGAGCTCTGTCTCAGGTGTGGGATATTTGGAATAATCTCTGCTTCTGGAGGTTTTTTCTTTTGACCATCTTCCCACCTGCTAGTGGGCATGATCACCCTCTCATTGCTTACAGTTTGCAGAGAACTCTCATTTGAGCCCTTCAGCCCTCCTGTAAAGCCAATGGGTTTTATTTGTCTCTATTTTACAAATGAGGAAACAGAGGCCCATTCACTTGGCCTTAGTCACACAGTTAGGAAAGGCAGAGCCGGGATGGGGTCTTGGGTCTGCTTGACCTTGTCGTGCCATTTTCTCTGTCTTCCTATACTGCCTCCATCATCAAACTGCCTGGGCACACATCAGACTGCCACAGGCACATTTCAATTCCTTTCCTCTCCATCACCACCCAAATATTTCCTGGACTCCTGGGCCTGGCCTCCTTCCTCTGGGGATTGAGAGGTGGGAATGTTAAGGAAGGGAGATGGCATCTGTGGGGCCGCACGGTTCGGCAGGTCGGGAAGGCTGCCTCCTGATGGCTGTGGCAGGGATAGGCCTGGCTGTGTTCATTGTCCTCGGGATCAATGACCAAGCAGCCATGTGTATCTGCACCTTCTCAGGTGGTTTTACAGACAAGCATCTCTCACCTGCCAGAGCCCACCTCCCATCCTTCAACAGATGTGCTGGCTTCTCTCTCACCCACATGGGACTCACCTCCCACTGGCCCAGGAAATAAGCAGCTTTGAGGTGACCAGCATCTGCAAGAGGCAGCACATTGCTCAGGGCCTTCTCAGCCTGAAGAAAGGTACGACGGAGGGAACCTTAATGCAAGAGTTCAAGGGTCCAGCTGTGGAGTCAGGGGGAAGTGACCAAACCTCAGCCTTCTTTTCTGGAAAATGGGGACAAGGAGTTCTACCTGACACTCAAGGTCATGGTGAGGGGATAGCCAGGAATATGGAATATTATGACCCCAGGAATATGGGAGGTGGCTGCAAAAGCCAAAATCCATGAAGTCAACTAGAGTTGTCAGAAGCTGTTTTCCAATATACTATCTGCTCTCTAATATGGTAGCCACCAGCCTCCTGCAGCTAGCTAACTTAAATGAATGAAAATGAAATTTTATTAAATATTTAATTCCTCTGCAAAGGCATAAGAATGATACAGCGGACTTTGGGGATTTGGGGAAAAGTGTGGGTGTGTGGTGAGGGATAAAAGACTACACATTGGGTACAGTGTACACTGCTTGGGTGATGGGTGCAACAAAATCTCAGAAATCACCACCAAAGAACTTATTCATGTAAGCAAACACCACCTGTTCCCCAAAAATCTATTGAAATTATAAAAAAGTTCAATTCCTCATTCTCCTAGCCGCTTTGCAAATACTCGATTGCCACAAGGATTTAGTGGCTAATGTACTGGACAGAGCAGACAGACAACATCTTCATCAGCCCAGAAGGGTCTATAGGACAGCACTGATCAGATTTTTCTTTAACCTGTTTCTTCTGCCCCTCTATCCCCTGCCCCTGCTTTAAACCCATTCTTCATACAGCCTGCTTCCCCAACTCCCCAGTCTCAAAGGAGACTGTCTAAGTGATTGTACTGGTCCATCTCGCAGGGATGACTCAAACTCTCGCCAGGAACGAGACTGGCGTTCTCTTGCAGAAACTGTGTGCACATCTGGTGCCCCCAGTGAGATAATAAGATCCTGAAAGGTGGGGTCTTTTCTCATGCCTCCTACACCCCGATGATGACCTGCACAGTGTTAGCATGTGACAAGTCCTTAATCAAGATTATGAATTTTCCCTGAATTGGTGTAGCTCATGGTCCAGTCAGGTTGACTGAGGGTCCAAAAGCTTGGGTCAGAACAGTCTTGGTTCAGCTATGAACTCACTGCATGACTTCAAAGACATCATTACTTCAATCCAGCCCTCAGGGGAAAGAGAAGGTTGGCCTGGAAGAGATGATCTCAGAGGTTCTTTCCTGCTCTGACCATCTGTGGCTTTGGGAGGCAGAACATAGACTTTTTGGGTAGCCTTGTAGCCTGCAGTCAGTGCTCAAACCAAGGCCATATCCCACAGGGAACTGTGCTGTGCGAGGATGTCTGTGATGGGGGCCTGGCACTGAGAGTGCACGTGTGTGTGTGTATGTGTGTGTGTGTGTGTGTGCACATGTGCTTTTGCTCCTGAATCAAGATAACAGGCTAGGAAACCTACCATTATCATGGAAGGACATAACTAACTTCTATTTAGGCTTTGAGTGTGGGGTCTCCACGACTCATTTTATTTCCTTATTTCTCTCTTCTTCCACAGACTATTAGATAATCATATGTGTTCTGGTGTCTGCAAGAAGGGCCTCTCTTTGGGGACCAAGACTCCATTCCCTGGACCCTGGGTTGTCTACAGGCCCCCACAGTCCCAGGGCCCGGTTGGCCTCAGGATGCCCTGTCCACCAGCCCTCAGGGATGCCAGATATCAGAACGGACACAAACCTTCATCCGTCTGCACCTGGAGGGGCATTGAGTTGAGAAAAGTACACAGGATCAACAAAGCGTCTCCTCAGCGAGTGGCTGATGGGGCTTGGGCTGCCCTGGCTCCTGAGGTGAGCTTCCAGATGGCACTGGCGCAGTAACACGTGTGTGGCCATTTTATCTTTCAGTTGGAGGAGCAGAGGACTGGCTGTGATGGGAGGTAAATGGTCACACTCCCCTCCCCGCATCAGGGTGTTCCTGAGAGAGGGGTGGTGGGAGACAGCCTGGAGTTTGCAGTCAATCCTCCCGGGGTGGAAGCACTCGCTGTCTCAGCAGCCTGATAAGCCTGGGTATGGTGAGTGCCAGACTCTAGAGTCCAAAGTCGATGAACTCAAGACACAGGGGTGGCAAGAGGTGGGGGCTGGGCTGCTTGGGCTCCACCCCTTCCTCGGCCCCAACCTGAGGGCCCAGGACCTCCCTCCTGCTGGAATCTTCCTTCCCCTCCCAATCCCCTTCAGGCTGCTCCCCACGCTCCTCTCTTGACCCACCTCTGCAGTCCTTCCCATTATGCCTTGAACTCAGCATTAATCCGACTTTGGGTCCCCCTTAAATCTATGTTTCCCACTCTTGGGAACCTCTTTACCTTCTTTTCCTGGTGAAATTCTAGAGGCTGCCATCACTCCTTGGCTTGTGGCTGCATCACTCCAGTCTTTGCCTCCGTCATCACACTGCCTTCTCTGTCTGACCTTCCTGAGCCCCTCTTATAAAGACTTCTGTGATTACATCAGGCCCATCTGGATGATCCAAGACCATCTCAAGACTCTGCTCAAATACCCTTGGTGTTTTTCCTGACCCTGTCCCCTGTGATTGTGTCTCTTCCTCTGCGCCATGATCAAGGACTTGGTCTTTTTCATCATAATGTCCTTACTTGGGTGCAAAGCCTGAGATAGTGTACATGGTTAAGGAATGGTTTGCTGAGGAAATAAATTAATAAATGAATGCATGAAATAAGCTTTAGGGTCTATACACATGGGTCCCCCAGGGGCTCACATAGGCACGATGCCAGGTCCCTGAGCCCATGTCCTTTGGTATTCCAACACTTCCCAGCACCTCCAGCTTCCCCCAGTGGGCAGCAGCCTGCTTTCCTTTCAGTTCTTCTAACTGGGTCGGGATATTCAGGATGACTGAGAGAGAAAGAGGCTGATGCATCCTTTCCTCCTCTCCTGAAATCAAGCCACTCACCTGACCAACCACACCTGCTACTTCAAACCTTCCCACATGTCTTCCCTCCCCCTACCTACCTTACCTCTCCAGTATTCCCATCATCTGTCCCTCTCCCACATAGTAAAATGTGAGGAAACCCGGGGCATCCCAGCCCAAGCCAGGGACATCTTTATGATTTAGCAGCATGTCACCAACCTCTTGTTGGAGAGTAATCCCTCACACGGTGGGCCAAGACAGCTCACCAATCTTTCAGAGGCAGGCCTGCAGCCCTCCACCATCACCCTATGCCCGGTCCCTGTGCCCAGCTCACCTGTCTCTCCCCAGATGGGCAGGTACTCATCCTGCTGAATGTCCAGCATGATCTCCAGCCCGTTGCCTGTCCCCCCCTTGACCGTGGTGAGCAGAGGTTTGCCATCCTCGCCTGAGTTAAACATGTAACACTTCCCATATTTTGTAAACACCTGAAGGAGAGAAGAGAGAGAGAGAAGCACATGGGTAACTTCAGACGAGGGTCCAGATATTGGCGAGACCCCAGAAATCTGACAGCAGGTCAGAGTCCCCACAGCCCGTCACCATCACCCCTCTCAGGAACCAGCGGCTTTTCATCTTGGCTGTGGGCCTGAATTTTACCAAGTGAAATTCTGGCCTCAAAGAGCAAATCTGGATGCCCTTTGGGGTTTCTTGCAGTAGCATCTGGTCTCTTCTTCCTCTGAGCACTACCTTGGGAGGTCCTGTTCACTCCCAGGCATTAAGTATCATCTGTAAACTCCTGACCCTTCAATCTACACCTCCAGCCCTGGGCTCTCTTCTGGCCTCCAGACACACTGGGTTCACCTTTGCGGTATGCTTCCAGCAGACCCTGGGCACTCAGTTTGTCCACAGGGAACTGATCTTCTTCATTAGCTTCCCCACCCCATTGGCAATTCTCTTGCACGTCTGTCCCAGGGAACAACATTACCATCTGCCAAGGGGCTCAAGTCAGACCCTCAGAGTTGCTGTCCACTCTTCTTATTCCTTATGCCGATGACCAATCGGGCAGCAGAACCTATCAATAACCTTTCTACATCTGTCCTGAATTTAGTCTTTTGTCTTCCTTACTGATGAAATTTAGGACCCAAGCGTTTTTTTGCCTGCATCACTCTGGTTTCCTGGCTGGACTTCAGGATTCCAGATGACCTTCTCCAGCCCATCCTCTAAGGTAACTGTGAGTTACTCTGGAATGCAAACCCTATCACATTAATCCTGTGCTGAAAACCCATCAGGGCTCCCTATGATCTTCAGGCTAGAATTCAGACCTGCCATGCCCAGTCTTTTGCAATGCCCTGTCTTTTGCAATGCCCTCCACCTATTCCTTCTGCCGTTCACTCTACTGCTTTCCGCCTGAGTCCAGCAGCATCCACTGGAAGGTAGACTCCAGGGGCTCAGGGACTATGTCTGCTTGCTCATGATGTATCTATCCCTAGCAGCTAGTATAGTGACTGGCACATGGGGTGCTCCGGAAATACATGTTGAATGAATGAATGAATGAATGAATGAGTGGGTGGGTGGATGGAGCCAGACCAAACAACTTGTAACAGCCCCAGGTCATATGCTGCTGCTTCACACACTTGTGGTTCTCCACTTGCTGCTTCTGGCACCAGTAACTCCTTTTACTTCTCTCTCTGCCTGGACAACCTCTAGCTGGACTCCAAGACCAGATCAATGCATTTCCTTCTCCAGTAAGCCTTCCTGAAACCCTGGACCAAGTTGGGTTACTCGCTCCCCTTGATCCTTCACCACAGCACCCCTTGCTTGTCACTCACTGAATAGCTGGTTTTGCATCTCTCCTGAATTTGACTCTGCCTCTCATTTCTGAATCCTGGCACTTAGTACATTGCTGGCACACAGTAGGGGCTCAGTCAACTTTTGCTTGATGAAAGTATGATTACAAAGAGGCAGAGTGATGGTGTAGAAAAAGCCCAGGGAAAGGAATGCAGAGACCTTTGTCCAAGTTTTGATATTGCCACTTCTTAGCAGTGTGACTTTAAGTGAACCAAATAAACCCTCCCAGCCTCAATGTCTCCATCTATAAAATGGGGGTTCTAGCCTTTGGCTTTGCTACCTCTCAAGGTTATTGAGAGGATCAAATGAGGTAACGCATGCAAAAGTGCTTTAAAACTGTAAAAGCTTTCTACAAATGCTATGGGTTATGATGATTATATAACTGCTTTCGAACCTCCAGCTGAAGCCAAATTACATCTGGCAGAATTGGCTGGAGGAGAGCCAGGCTGACTGTGTTGGATTCCTGCAGCCACAGAGATTTGGGCCTGGGCCACTTTCCTGAGCACGCTTCACTGCACTGTCCCATCCTACAGCATAGAGGCCACAGGGAAGCTCTTTGGCTTCCCAGCTTTCAGTGCACGGGCAAGTAAATAACAGAGGTGACTGTGGGAGGCTGCCTTTCTTATGTAAATCTTTATGGCTAGATAGAAGAAAGGAAGAGGGGCTTCTATCATGTGCCAGGAGCTGTGCTAGATGCTTATCTATGTTATCTCATTTAACTCTTACAACTGTGACCATTGGCAGTTACTGCTTTACCTATTGTGTGGAGGAGGAAACCAAGGCCCAGAGAGGTTAGGTGACTTGCCTAAGGTCACACAGCTAGTAGGAGAAAAACTGAGATTCAAATCTACATCTGTCTGATTCTAACACATGTGTCCTTTCTGCTGTGCTGTCCTGGGAGGGACATGAGGGTTTTTGTCATTGGGACACTTCCTAGCCACAAACTGCTCCTTTCTGCCTTGCTTTTCTCATCAGTCCATTTAATCTTCATATGCATATGCTCCTACTACGTGCAAGGATTATGGGGATTGCAAAAAAGTACAAGTTCTACTGCTTGCCTTCAAGACCTGTAGGAAGGGTTAGTGAAACATCTATGCTGTTCTCCACTATACGAAACAGCTCTGAGTCTCTGGTCAGCTGCACTATTTCAGGACAGCCAATCCCTACTCTTTCAGCTTCATGGCAGAGGAGAACAGCTGGAATTAATGCAAAGTCCAAAGCAAACATGTTTTTTCAAAGAACCAAGTTTTTTCATAACTACTGCATATAGCAATTGAACTTGGCAAATGAACTTATCCCTTGGAGACGTGTTCTTGGGGATCACTGTAATGAACAGATAAGAGCATTTCATAGCACATCCATTGCAAGGCGTTGAACACATCTGGAGTGAATTCTGGGGTGCTCCAATAGAGCTTTTCTTTGTAGACACTCTAAATATCCTCTCTGTCTCTTCAAAATTGCTTATAATATTAATTTGCCTATCTGTATGAAGGGATTTGCAAGCAAAAGTAAATTTCAACTTAGCATCAGATTATTGCAAATTCCAACTCCTTCACCTTTTGGTCCTTGAACTTCAGAATACTGGGCTGGGGTTAGAGAGTGGTGTGGACTCCTGAAATCAGCTGTGATCTCGGCCCTGCCAAAACATGCCCAGTGCCATTGGTGAAGGTGTTGACCCTCCCTAAGCATCTGAAGATGATGACAAGGTGTAAGAACTGAAAAGTGTCTTAGAGATCATCTTGTTAATCCACCTTACTTTACATATTTGGAAACAGAGAGCCAGGAGAGAGGAAATGACTTGCTAAAGGTTATACAGCAAGAAAGTGTCCAACTGGGACCCTTTCCTTCATTTATACCAGCCTCTCTCAGTTTTTCCGCTTACAAAAAGAGAGGGAGGGTCTAGCGGGGTGCTAAGATCCTCCCATCTCTGCACTTCAATCGATCATTGACTGAGTGTCTGCTTTGAGCAGATACAGTGGGAACGGAAGCCTCATGAATTGAAGGCTTTCCCTGTCAAAGAGGGAGCAGAGAGCTCTTTACAGTGGGAGTGAGTAGAGACTTGTTCCCCATCCTTGACTGTCTCCTAGAACCCATCCTAGCCCAGGTAGCAGCTCCTGCAGCTGCCCTTGGTGTCAATGTAATCTTTCCTGCTCCTTCTTCTGGGTGCAGTGTGCTGGGGCAAGTTCACAAACGTGCCAGGTGTGAGCTGAAATAGGTTAGAGCTTGGTCAAGCGTGGCAGTCACTTGGAGTAGCAGGGGTGGGGAGCCAGAGGGTGACTGCAGCCAAATCAGAGAGGTGGCCAAGTGACAGCTAAATTATTATATATTTTTTTGAGAGCCAAATAATGAATGAATTCCCATTCACAATAGCTTCAAAGAGAATAAAATACCTAGGAATCCAACTTATAAGGGATGTAAAGGACCTCAAAGAGAACTACAAACC
>NW_012104465.1:1347866-1417160 GCF_000951045.1 Mandrillus leucophaeus
AAATCCTTGTATGACTTCCTATTACATTTAGGATGAAGCCCCAGTGCCCCCAGTCCCCACCGGGGCCCCGTATGGCTCAGCCCCTGGCATACTTTCTCCCTGCTCTCACAGGCTTCAAACATACTGGCCTCTTCGGATCCCAGGATGTGCAGCAAGCTCTTCCCTGCCAGGCATTTCCACATGCCTAGAGTGTTCTCTGCCTAGAATGTTATGGCACGCTTTGCCTGGCCAACTCCTCCTGATCAGGCCTCAGCTTGAAAGCCACTTCCTCAGAGAGGCGCTTGGCTTCTCCAGCCTCCCAGCCTTCATTCAAATCGTGACTTCTTGTTTTACAACCTCACACCCCTTATATTTTTCCATTAGAGTATCTATCAAAGTGTGTAACTGGATGGTTATTTATATGATTATTTGTCGGATGTGTTTTCTGCCAGATTGTCAGCTTTGAGAGGGCAGGGACTGTGTCTGTTTTATTGAATGAATGAGTGAATGAATGAATGAATAAGAGTCAAGGTGCTGCTGCCACACATTTCCTTGTGTACCTCCAGGAAGTGCCCTTCTGTGTTGGCTGGCCTCACCTGGTTCTGGCTGGAGCTCATGCTGACATCTTGACCAGCTCCCTTTCCCTCCCGTTCTCTGCTGGAGCCTTCTCACTTCCCACCTAATTGGCCCCAAGCATTTTTGCTTGCGTCTCCATGAAGGCATTACAGGAAATAATCCTTTTAGGAACTAAGATGACTGGGGACAGTTTACCTTCCTAGGTGCCGGCGGAGAGGCTCAGGGAAAGCGAAGTGCCCGCTCCCTGGCTGCATGCCTTTTCTGGCCTCCCAGCCTGGGCCGCTGAACCTGCCACTCCTGCCTGGCTTTTTTCAGAGGATTATTTTCCTCTCTGCTCAACATCAAAAGCCAGAGAGCTATTTACACACAGTGCAATTTTGCTACAAACTTGGAACAAGATGCAGCTCTTTCTGCATATTGGGGCATCATGACGTGTAAGAACACACGCTTCAAATTTATGCCTTATCGCCCCTAGCCAGAAAATATAATTTATTTAAGTTCAGACTGTCAGGTTGAACTCGCTGCTTCTTCAGACCTGCTATTCTGCCAGGCATTTTTCTGCTTTCCCAGTAAGTGTTGACAGGCCCATTGTGGATGGCAAGGCTGGATTTGCCGGGTTCCTGAGAGTCTGGGATTGCACTTAGTTGGATTGGTCTACAAGAATTAATTAGGAATTAAGAAAGATGCATGTTTCAAACCTGGATCTCCAGGAATGGTGGTGGTGGTGGGGGTGCTCCTGAGATAAAAATAAGTCCCACAACTATCATTTTCATTCCTAACGCTTGCATTGTGTGTTACTGTTTAGAGATTGAGATTGCATATACATAGAACTTCAACTTTCTCAATGGCCCTTTGAAGATGGAGGAAAGGAAACTAACAATTCCTTAGCTTCTACTTTGTGCTGACTCCTGATTGGCACAGTCATAGTTTTATGTAAGTTTTTTTTTTTTTTTTTTGAGACAGGGCCTTGCTTTGTCACCCAGGCTGGAATGCAGTGGCATGATCACAGCTCACTGTAATCTCAAACTCCTGGGCTCAGGTAATCCTCCCACCTCAGCCTCTTGAGTATCTAGGTGTACAGGTACACACCACCATGCCTGGCTAATTTTAAACATTTTCTTTGTGGAGAGGGTTTCACTATGTTGCCCAGGCTGGTCTCAAACTCCTGGGCTCAAGTAATCATCCCACCTTGGCTTCCTAAAACAGTGGGATTACAGGCATGAGCCACAGTGCCTGACCTCCTCCTCCTCCTCCTTCTTCTTCTTCTTCCTCTTCCTCTTCTTCTTCCTTCTTCCTCCTCCTCTTCTTCTTTTTCTTCTTTTTTTTTTTTTTTGAGACAGAGTCTTACTTTGTCACCCAGGCTGGAATGCAGTGGCATGATCTCTGCTCACTGCAACCTCCGCCACCTGGGGTCAAGCGATTCTCTTGCCTTACCTCCTGAGTAGTAGCTGGTATTATGGGTGTGCACCACCATGCCCGCCTAATTTTTGTACTTTTAGTAGGGACAGGGTTTCACCATGTTGGCCAGGCTGGTCTCAAACTCCTGACCTCAAGGGATCCATCTGCCTCAGCCTCCCAAAGTGCTGGGATTACAGGCGTAAGCCACTGCGCCTGGTCCTCCTCATTCTTGATTATGGTCCCAACCACCCGGAAGTAGAGGCATTTTATACTCACATCCAGAAATGGAGAATCTGAGGCTGCTTAAGGCCACAGTGCCAAGGGGTAGCAGAGCTAAGACTCATGGGTGAGACCTTCCCATCAGAGACATTAAAAGGAAGGGACAGTAGGCTAAAGCAGCTCACTGATGGCTAGTCAAGTCTGTGGCCATTGTCAATTCCAGTGTTCTCTTTTGCAAACTGGGCAAGGTAATCATGCCATGTGGTAGATTTGTTTGGAAGGTTACATAACAGACATCTTTACTTCCATACAGAAGGAAGTACTATGTGTGTACTTTTCAGCAGAAGAGAGATGAGTTATTTAAGTTATGAAGACGGGATCAGAGACGAATTGAAAAATGGGGGCTTGGGTTCCTGTGCTCTCTGCTTATGTTCACACAGTACCAAGCTCATCTTTTTTTTTTTCTTAATTGATTAATTTATTTTTTATTTTTTTGTTATACTTTAAGTTCTAGGGTACATGTGCACAACGTGAAGGTTTGTCATGTTAAAGTAGTTAGAGGGGAAGAAAACAGCCACGTGCCCTTGCTTGTCTATTCTCTAATGATGTTAAGCCTGCTGCTGGAAGCCCAGGGTAGCCAATGGGATTACTGGGGGCCAAGGAGTTCTGTAGAGAGGGAGATGCTTCCATGCACACAACCCACTTTGAAAATCTATATATGAATTCCAGCAGCTGAATTGTAACTAGCTATTGGTACAGTGGATACCACCAATCTGAAGTTGGCACATTCTAAATCAAAGAAATGTAGAATAAAGTGTAGAATAAGGAGAGAGTCTCATTGATCCTCCAGTAACTCTTAAAGTAGCTCTGAAATCACAGGCTGGCTTTGCTGCCCTCCCTGGAGTGCCTTCAGTGCTAGTCACTTTATATCTGTTGTCATTAACCTTTGCAACAGCCCTGTGAAGATGATGTTATCATCCCCGTTTTACAGATAAGGAAACTGAGGCACAGAGAGGCTGAGCCAGGTCACAGAGCTGAAGAAGCCTGGGCGAAATCACTCTTGGCCTAATTCCAAAGTCTATACTCTTTGCCCCCATCCCTCATAGCCACGGCTCATATCCTTAGCCATCTCCCCGCCTGCTTTGTTTCTGGCAGACTAGTGAGGCTGGTGCTTTGCTGACATTAGAGCTCTCCCACCTGGTAGTTGGGGAGGCATGTCTCAGAGTCAGAAAAATCCGAGCAAAGTGCCAGACACCAAAAATCTTCCCCTCCAAACTTCTTATTTTACACCTGGGGAGTCTAATGTTCAGAGGGGTGAAATGACTTGTCCCAGGTCACACAGCTAATCTGGAGGGAGAGTAGATATCTGACCTGGGCTTCATGTCTTGAACCTCTGCTGTTCCTTGAAGCCTTCTGTTTGTACATGCCAGGACTTGGAAATAATGGCTAGGATCCTTTTCCTGGATCATTGCATCCAGGCATAAGAGTAAGATTGCCTGCTGCCAGCATCTGGGCTTGGTGTGATCTGTTGGGGCATTCCGCCTTACAGAGTTTGGGAAATGCAAAGTGGAGCCCTTGCTGTGAGGAGTTAGGAATAGCTAATACCCATGAAGACACGGTTTTCTGGTCCAATTAATAGTGCAAACAACATTTCTACACTGTGTACCTACTTAAGAAAATAAATTATGTATAAGCCCCCTTAAGGACTGTTGAAACATCCACTTACCAGCACACAGCTGGTCCTGCAAGCATCAAACCTTCTAACCTATTCATTAATCCTGACCTTTAGGGCTTCTTCTGGGTGATGGGTTTCTCATCTCTTCTTGCTTATTACACTTGAAGGAAATGAAATCGCACTGCTCCAAAATGCCTCTAAAACTTAGCTGTTTTTTCTTTTGCCTGAGTCGATTCTGCTTTCTTCTCAGTGAGTTACTGAAATTTCTCATTAGACTGTTTTCAAAATAATGTGCTTGTTAAAGCCAGCCATTTAGTTTTGTTTGTTTTGTTTTTCTCTTTCAAACTCCTCAAATACATTTCACACAATTGGGAAGTGAGAAAGTCTGTCAAATGGGTTACCCGGCTCCTAGTAAACAAAATGAACCTGCCTCTTGTTTTCTGAAGTTGCAATTAAGGTTCTTGTCAATTAAATGCAGCCAGAGGGATTTATTAGCAAGGAAGCTGCTGTAGATGGTTAGCTCTTTGAAGGTAAAGACCGGATCTTATTAAAAAACTTGCTTGCTCATTCACCTGTTCCTGAAACAGGAATTTTTTGACCACCTATCATGTTCTAAGAAGTGCTGCATGACTGTGCTTTTTCTCACAATGAGTTTAAAAAAGTGATTTCAATAAACACCCATGTAAGCATCTCCACGTGGCAGGTGCTGTTCCTGAGAATAAAGGAGATGAGGCAAATGCGACCGCAATGCAGCCCCTCTGCCCTTCCCAATCAGGAGGCCATATGTTTTTCAGGACATCATTGACATCATTCTCCTTAGAAGCTACTTTTTCTGGGGAGAAAGGGAAGGATAATCATGCAATCATGGAGCATGCAATCATGCAATCATGGAGCATGAGTGGGCACTGTGCTGATTGCTTTGAACACTTCGTCTGTTAAGGCTCACAAAGCCTTTGGAAGTAGGTGTTATTCTTCCCAGCTTACAGTTGAGAAAACTGAGGCTCCTACAGGAGGCTACAAGGTCCTACAGCTAAAGAGTAGTTTGCGGCCGGGCGCGGTGGCTCAGGCCTGTAATCCCAGCACTTTGGGAGGCCGAGGCGGGCGGATCGCGAGGTCAGGAGATCGAGACCATCCTGGCTAACACGGTGAAACTCCGTCTCTACTAAAAAAAAAAAAAAAAAAAAAAAAAAAAAAGAGTAGTTTGCCTGATGTTTCCCTTCTCATGTGGGAGTTGTTGGAATAACGCTCTGCATTATTTGAATGTATGATGTGGTAATGTGACCCCCCCTTCTCCATGCCCTGGGGCCCATCTGCTGCGATGTGACATTTCCTATGCTGCTTTCACTAAGAGGCAGAGGCCTTCTAGTCTCCTGTCTCCAAGCCTGAAGCACAGCCGGGGACTTTTCTGCTGGGCAGCTGTCCAGAGAGCTTCAGACCGTGCAGGAAGAGATGTGTGAATGCTACGCAGGAAAAAGAGCATCAAGCGCCTGCAAATCTGTCTGTTGGTTGGGAAAACAACACGAAGGGGAACAACAGGCAAATCGGAGTGTTCTCCTTCAATTGTGTGGACAAATGTGTTCTCCTGGCAGATGACTCACAGAGGCAGAGGGGAAGGCTGAAGGCACTCCAGTCGTTCACCTGGAAGGGTGTTCAATATGCTGGGCCTCTGCTGGTGCATCCCTCTTGACAACTCATCTGAGAATCCAAAATTGTGTCTTACTTGAGATGATGAAGTGGAAGGTGGGGGAAACCGGAGTCTTTCATGTTGGACCACAGCTTGGCTGGTTGGGGGAAGAAGGTTGACAGGCATTTCTGGGTTTGATGGAAATTTCAAATGGGATACAATGACAGGTTGCTTGCTCTTTCTTCTGAGGTCTCTACTGTCTGCCTCCTGTAGATAGTAGGGGTTGTGTCATTTTCATCTCTGTGTTCCCAGGGCTTGGTCTGGTAGCTGGTGCACAGAGGGCACTTAATGGGGAGTTTGGGTGAAGGAAAAATAGCTAATATGGATTTAGGGACCAGGTAGCCCTGGTTTCAAATCCTGGCTCTACCACTGATTTGGGGAAGTCATTTCATCTTTTTGGTTCTTGAACATGCATCTCAGCAATGCTGGTAAGAATACCTTCCAGTGGAGCTGTTGTAAAGATCAAAAGGAGTATGATGGGACTGAAAGTTCTCTGTAGAAAGACAAAAAGGCTCAGCCCAGGCAGGGAGTATTCCTGCTTATGGCTTGGATCCTGCATAAGCCCTGCAGGAGCTAGGGAGGAGAGGAGTTGCTATTTGGCTGTGGATGTTGAATCTCAGATGTTGTTCCATCCGGGACCATGCCTGTGGCTCTCTCGTTCATTTCCTTAGTGAGCATCTCTAGAACACCTCTTGTATTCCAGGCACCACATCAGGCCTTGGGGATACAGACATGAGTCACCCTTTAGGAATCACCCAGTGGGGAGGGTGGCCGGCAGACAGGTACTGGGTGGTGCCAGGCACTGTGGGAGTGCACAGAAGGAAGGTGCCTGGTGGGCAGTGATGGTGGGATGGTGGGTGGGGGGCATGGAGAAATGTTGTGAAATTTTCCCTAGGGACAGTGGTGGTGACAGCAGTGGTATTTAGCAGGTTGAGACAGATCCCCTAGACTGGCTCCTCGTCTTAGCAGGGCCATGCTAATGCTTTCAGAAAGGCCAGTGGTGCCAGTCCATGCTTCTGGCTGCCTGCTGAGCCCTGCCTATCTGCTCATCATTCCAGCTGTCTTCCAGACTGGAACCTCACACCCTCAGGTAGACAACTGTGGATTCTATTAAGAGGCAGGCAGAATTGTGGAAGAACACGGACCGTGGAGTCAGATTATCCTGGCCGCATACCTACTACATGCCAGGCACTGTGCATAATGAATAATGGAGCTCAGCTTTCACAGAGTCGATAATTATTAAGATAGAGATGCAGCGACTGAGAGGAGTTAGCATTTGATTCTCCCAAGAGAACCTGTCAGCCTCAGAGATCTCCCCAAGGCTGGCTCTCTGATCTGCCCACTGCCAACACACCACCAGACCACACCTAGGAACATATGGCCAAGACAAGTTGATGAAATAAGAGGAAGCATATTTGTAGCGAGCCAAGGCTGACTGTGACGAACACCCACTTGGCTGCCACCAAATGTAGGGAGCAGAACCCAGGAGGAGTTCTCTGCTTTTAGGAGGGCAAGAACCCAGGAAAGAATGAGGGAGAATGTGTGGCCATAGACCATCCACAGTCTGCTCCCATTCCCATCTCTGCTGTCCCTACTGCCTATTTCCAACCCTACTGGCATGCTTCCTGCAGCCCCTGTCTGTTCCAGCTCCCAGGCACAGCAGACTGGAGTCAGGGGTGCTCACGGTACAGCAGCCCGTACACACTGGGATGTGGCCCCGAGGCTGCCACATTCGATGGAGCACATCTTAATCTACGTTCTGATCACCCGTGATATGATGGATTTGAAGTGCCTGGCAGAGGGTACTCACTTAATAAAACTAGCTAGTAATATTATTATTAATAGAGATTCTGCACCTGAACTTTAATATCTGAGCTCCTATAGGATGTGCTTTCTGGGTTCATGGTTCCTGTTAGAAGTTTCTTTTTAATACTTGATGTTTTTTGGTTTTGTTTTTTAACTGACACATTTATGAGGTATAACATGATGTTTTGATACATGTATACAATGTGCAATGATCAAATCAGGCTAATTAACATTTCCACCACCTCACGTACTTATTATGTCTTTGTGGTTTAAATATTCTAAGTGGAGAACATTTGAAATCCCCTCTTTTAGCAAATTTGAAATATACACTCTTATTAACTATAGTCATCATGCGGTGCAACAGAATATCAGGACTTGCTCCTCCTGTCTAACTGAAACTTTGCACCCTTTGATCAACATCTCCCCACTCCCTGTCCATCCCCCTGCACCACCCCGGCCTCTGGTAACCAGCAGTACAAATGACCAACAGATGTATAAAAAATGCCCAACATCACAAATCATCAGAGACATGCAAATTAAAGCCACAAGGAGATATCACCTTCCATCTGTTACAGTGGCCATTATCGAAAAGATGAAAGATAACAGGTATTGGTGAAGATGTAGAGAAAAGGGAACAACACATGTACACTGTCGGTGGGAATGTAAATTAGCACACTCATTTCAGAAAACAGTATGGCATGTCCTCAAAAAACTAAAAATAGAATTACCATATGATCCAGTAATCCCACTTTTGGGTTTATAGCTAAAGGAATTAAAATCAATATGTTGAAGAGATGTCTGCACTCCCACGTTCCTTGAAGCACCATTTACAATAGCCAAGATACTGAAACAACCAGAGTGCCCATCAATGGGTACATGAACTTTAAAAGATGATATAGATACACAATGAAATACTATTCAGCCTTTAAAAAGAAGACAGTTCTGTCATTTGCAACAACATAGATAAATCTAGATAAATAAGACATTATGCTAAGTGAAATCAGCCAGGCACAGAAAGAGAAATACCACACGATCTCACTTATATATGTGGAATCTAAAAAAATTGAACTCAGAGATAGTAGAATGGTGGTTGCCATTAAAAGCTTTTTTTAAAAAACAAAACAAAACAAAACAAAACAGTTGCCTGCCTAATCTTGTGATTACAACCCTATTCCTGCTACTAACTGCTGCATGCTGAATTTATGGGAATACCTACCTGCTTGGTTTCCCTGTGGCTGTACCCAGATCCCTTCTGGAAAGTTTCTTGGGTGTTCTTGCGGAAGTCTGCATCACTCCGACTGGCTATTTCTGCTCAGCTGAACTTCACCTTCCCCCCGCCTTCCCAGCTCCTATCCCACGGGCTTGGGTGGGCTAATTCCTCCCACTGTGAGTGTGCTTTATGCCTGGATGACTAACCCTGAGATCAGACACATGTCACTCCTTACACCTGCCTCATTACACACCTGCTGGGCATATCCCTTCTTTCGTGCAGGTGTGGAATGGGAGAAGGAAGAAGAGGGGATCAGAAGTGTGTTGTGTTGTGTTCCTGGTTAATTTTGCGTTATTCTACAGGGCTAGATTGAAAGTGATGCATCAGTGGAAACCAAATGATAGTTTATGATGTTTACAGAAGAAAAGCAGATGTTTCCATTAATGGCAGGGCAGAAAACAATCCCAAGGCAGGCTGATTCTAAAAGCTGATCAAGAAAAGGTCAAATAGGTAACTACCCATATGGCACTAACATCCTCATACCACATTCTTACTGAGTTCATGTTTTCTTATTAAAGTCATATTTCAGCTTTTCCAGGAACTGCTTGGAGAATGTCATTGTCTGCTAGTTTTCCCCACAGCTGGTCTTGGAGATTGAGTAGCATGGAATTTTAGTAGCAAAGCTTACATTATGAATGTTCAAAGCCATCACAGATTCACAAAAGGAGAGAGTTTTCTGTAGTTTGATCAGATTGCTTTCCTGACATGTGAAATTAGGGCCTAGCCCGGAGATATACAGCATGCATGATACCACTCTCCTTTCTAGATCTGTAACAGACATAACTGATTGATCACAATGCTCTTTCCCTCTGGGACTCCCAGTTGTTTTCAGCCCAATAATTTTGGCTGCCACTATGGGTCCATTGGAGTTGGCAAGTTAGATAAACCCTATTTGCCAGTTTTTCACCAGAAGCATATAAGTTCTACTGGTGGTGCCAGTGTCTCTGTAGTAAGAAGCAATGCCTGAAAGTGGGGAAGGGTTTGAGAAGGTGCCACAGAGCAGTGGTCCCCAACCTTTTTGGCACCAGGGACTGGTATCATGGAAGACGATTTTTACATGGACTGGGGAGGAGCGGGGCGATGGTTTCAGGATGATTCAAGCACATGACATTTATTGTGCCCTTTATTTCTATTATTATTACATTTTAAAATATAAAGAAATAATTAGATAACTCATCATAATGTAGAATCAGTGGAAGCCCTGAGTTTGTTTTCCTGCAACTAGACAGTCCTATCTGGGGGTGATGGGAGACAGTGACAGATCATCAGGTATTAGATTCTCATAACAGGGGCACAACCTAGATCCCTCACATGCACAGTTCACAATGGGGTTCATGCTCCTATGAGAATCTAATGCTGCTACTGATCTGAGAGGAGGCTGAGTCAGGTAGTAATGCAAGCAATGGGGAGTGACTGTAAACACAGATGAAGCTTGGCTGGCTTGCCCGCCGTTGACCTCCTGCTCTGTGGCCCAGTTCCCAATAGGCTGGGTTGTTAACAGTCTGTGACCAGGGGGTGGAGGACCCCAGCCACAGGGCAATCTGAGAGTCACAACTTGAGGGCTTGGGTAGAAGGGACTCACGAGTGACAGAGGCAGAGATGGTATCTTGCATACTTGACAAATATTGCTTAGACTTGGCCCCTGTACCATAGAAGAGAGAGCACAGGCTTTGGAATCAAAGCATGATTTTGCCACTTACTAGCTTTTTAAGTTGGGCTAATATTTATTCAGTATCCTCATGCCTTACTGTCTCATCCTGGGTGACTAGAATCCCAGGGGAGTGTAGTTTTCATTGTGCCACAGTTCTTTGAATTATGAACTAAATATCAAAGGACGTAAGATGATTAGAGGCTTTCACAATGAAAGACAAAACATTTTTAGTTCATTCAACATCTAACGAGCAACTATTACATGTCAAATACCGTGCTAGGTCCTGGGAATACAAAGATAAGTAAGACATGGACACTACCCTCAGGTAGCTCATGAGCTGTAAGAAATGAAGATAAAACAGTTTAAGATCATCAGGGAGATAAAGCAGCTGTAATATCATCATGGATTCATGCACATTAACTTACAGAATGCAACTCTCCAGCATAATTACATAAAGCAAGGTCCACCTGTTCCAGCCTATTGTTCTTGTCGAGCTGTGGGCATTCATGGCAAGGCCTGTTTTCTGCTACTGCTTTCACATCAGTTCACCCTACAGCCTATCTTTCCTGTCCTCTTCACACCCCTACATCCCCTCTAGATCCCTGGAACAGGACCAGGACTAGGATGGGGCAGATGAAGACCTAGGGCATGAAATTTAAGGGAGCAATTACTTCAGGGGTTGCACTTGCATTAACCTGAGTGTGGATGCCTCCTTAAATTTTGCATCTTAGTCCAGCTCCTGCTCAGGACAATGTCAGATGAAGACAGGAGAGACAGATGTGATGAAAGGGAGTGACAACTTGCTCTCACAACAGACTCGCAAAATTGATACCATTGTCCCATTTACAGATGAGGAAACTGGGGTTCAGGGAAGGTGAGTTACTTGCAGAGGCATCACAGACTTGTGAAGTGCAAGCAGGAAGACAGAAAAGCACAGGCTTTTTTTACTGGGACAGGTCCAAGTGGGAAGCCCAGTTCTACGGGGCCTGAGTCATGTGACCTTGGGTCAGTCACTTATTTTCTCTGACCTGTTTCATCATCTGAAGAATGTGGATAATAATACTTCTCAGGGTTACGTGGAAACGAAGTCCGGTCTCCTCCACTTTGGTCTCTGTGACTCTACTTTGTCATGTGTCGAACGGTCTGGCCACATCTGCCTCACAGCGTTATCATGGAGACCATGAGTTCTGAGGGGTTGTTTGAAGGATCAAATGTCAATTCTGGCCGGGTGTGGCTCAGACCTGTAATCCCAGCACTTTGGAAAGCTGAGGTGAGGAGATCACTTGGGGTCAGGAGTTCAAGACCAGCCTGGACAAGATGGTGAGACCCCATCTCCACTAAAAATACAAAGAATTAGCCGGGTGTGGTGGCGTGCATCAGTAGTCCCAGCTACTTAGGAGGCTGAGGCAGGAGAATCGCTTGAACCTGCGAGGCGGAGGTTGCAGTGAGCCGAGATCGCGACACTGCACTCCAGCCTGGTGGCAGAGCAAGACTGCTGCAAATCTTTTCCAGAAGGATAATTGAGACTTATGAAACATGTCAGGCGAACCTCCCAGCAACCCTACCATTACTCTTGTTGCTAGAGAAGCAGTGGCAGAATCCATGAGAGGCTAAACAACTCTCCCAATGTCGTGTAGCAGGGCAGACGTGGGATCTCAACCCTGGTCTGTCTGATTAAGAAGCCTTGGGAGCTCTGCCTCCCGGGATGCAGAATAGGGGACAGCAAGAAAAAAATATTTCTCAGCAATGGAACAATACCTAAGATTTGCACTTGAGCATGTTCCAATGTGCCTGAATATAAATTAGACTAGCAAACCAGCATATGAAACCTCTTGAGTGCCAATTACATCCTAGGCATGGCAGAGGGATGCCTTGAGACTCTTCAGGGTGGTGCTGCCAATTAATGATATGAGTCTTTGCTCTATCCCCAAAATTCAACGAAGTTTCACAACTCTTTTCCTCAAAGCCAGAGAACTGAGGGAGACAGGGTTGTGGCTTTCTGCAGGCTTAAGTATTATTGGTTCTGTTTTGAAAATGTTACTCTAGTTAGTTTCCTCCTCTCAGTCCTGCCTACCTTCAGTCATGCAACCGGGTGAACTGCTCATCTCTTACCTGGTTAACAGCCACAGCCTCCTAGAGTCTCCTACCCCACTCCCTTCCTCCTCCATTCATCTTCCACATAGCAGTCAGGCAGATCTTTTTCAAAAGCAAACGCCCCTGCTTAAACCTCTGCAAGGCTGCAAACTTCTCGGTTTTGGGCTGGCATATTCTTGAGAATTCTCAAGACCTGGGCCCCGCTCAGTTCCTTCTAGCCTCTTCTCTCCTGCACTCCATGAGTCAGCTCTGCCCAGCCCTGCCTTTCTCCAAAGACACCATGCTACTTCATAACTCTGTGCTTTCAGACATGCTGACACCTATGCTCAGAACATGTCCCTGCCTTCATTGAGCTAACTCTTACTCATACTTCATACTCCAACTAGGGAATACTTCCTCCAGAAAGCCTTCCCTGATGACCTACCCCCTGCTCGGAACGGCTGACATGCCCTCCTGGGGCTTTGGCAGCACCCTGTGCTGCCCTCCATCCCGTCACACTGGACAGTCTGCTCACTCCTACTTGAACTTCGAATCTCAGCTGGCTCTTCCAAACCAAGGTCAAGTCTAATGAAGGGAGCTCTTTTCTTGGTACCACATAATTTTCCTTCAAACCCCAGTTGCTGAATATTTGTGTGATCATCTGATTGAGGCCTGTCTCTCCATAATAGACTGTAAGCTCCAGGCCATCTTGCTTTTGCTCACTTCCTGGGCTCCCTGGGAAGCAGACTGGGGATGGAGACTTGCATGCAAGAGGTTTACTGGGCAGTGTCCTTGGGCTCCACACCCACCGATCATACCTATGCAGGAGGGAAGTTGGCAGGAGAAGTTGAACTTCCACGTACTTGTTAACAGAGGCCTCAGCTGACCTATGGGGAGCTCTGGAGTGGGGGTGGCCCTTCAGAGCTGTCCTGGGTTGAGGTGAGGCACCAGAATTTGTATCCCCATTGGATTTGGGCTACCCCTGGGGAGAGGACGGAACTCTGGGTGAGGTGCCTCTCTAATTTAGAGGGCAATTCCGAGGCTTGGAATTTCCAGAGTGAAGCAATGTCAGCTACCAACACTCCCAGTTGGTGAATGCATGAGTGCCTTAGTTTTTCAAAGGTGGCGATAGTTCCAGTATCTGCCCTTATTCCAGGGACTCAGTGAGTATGCAACAAATGCTGAATAAGTGAATACGTCCATATATTTTTCTGTCTGTGCTCCATCCCCAAAGAGTGGGACTGTTTCTTATTTATCCAAGTACTCTAGACACAGCCTAGCTTAGCATAGGTACGGAATAGAAATTTGTTGAATGATTGAATTAAAAAAGAATGCATGAAAGAGATAATGCTGCAATTTGTTTTATAAAGAAAGATAAATCTGAACACAGCTCAGCTGTTCAGAGGCTATGTAAAGTGAGTACACCCGTGTGGCCCTGCCTTATAGACCCAGCATCCCAGAATGTAGAAAATCTGGCATGTGGGCAACACCTCTCACAGCAAACCCCTTCCTGTCCTCAGGGCCCAAGTGGGATGTGGCTGGGAAGAGGTTTGGTGAAGAGGAAATCAGGCCTTTTATCAATGTTGACATTCAATTCTCTGTCTTCTGAAAACAAAAAAAGAAATAGCTGCAGGAACTAGGGGTATTTAGAATAGAGAAGAGCCGATTTAGAGAGAATCACGACTGCTATCTGCAAATATTTGAAGGAATATCATTTGGAAAAAAGAATAGACATATTCTTTCTTGTACTGCCATAGAGAATAGTTCTAGGATTTGGGTTGGACATAGAGAAATAATGTAACAATTAAAGTGTCCAACAATAACCTTTTTTGGGAGATGCACATATTCTATATCATGATAATGGTATGGGTTACAAAGTTGTATCCATTTGTGTAGGGTAAACATACCTGAAAACAATAACTTTAGCATGCCCTGAGGATGACCCTGTATAGTAGATGCATCTGGATGTATGTTCTGAGCTAGAGAATTCAGGAATGGCCAACCTGGAGACTCCTTCCTTGTCTATGAGGAACACCTGAGCCCCTGTCCTGTCCTTTGGATCATGGACCATATAGGGGATTGGGGCCCCGAGTTTTGAGTTAAATGGAGGTTGCCAGGTGGAGTCATTAGGCGGAGGGTGTTAAGTGAAAATGCTATGTAAACTGCATGCTGTTTGCAAACGGTTGTGGTTTTCCTGCCCAGCTCGCCGCCACTGGGCTGTTCATAAGGCAGATAAGTTGCCCAGCCGCCCGCCACTGGGCTGTTTCTGTATGTAAGGCAGTTCCTGTACAGCCCGTCATACACTGGACTCTCTCCTGTATGTAAGCCCCTAGTAAAACCCCATGTCTCATTTGTGGGCTCTGGGTGTCTTCTCTAGCCTCTTGAACCTGGTGCCTTCTCTACTGAGGTTAATAGGGGTTCAGCACAAAAATTTGCCAAAACAATACAGGTAAGGTTTATGCAGGTCAATGTACATAAAGTTTTACAACAACAACAAAGCGACGTTAAATTCTCCTCTTCTTCTCCTCCTTCTCTTCCTGCTCCCCCTCCACCCCGCCTTC
Source organism: Mandrillus leucophaeus (assembly GCF_000951045.1). Lineage (NCBI taxonomy): Eukaryota > Metazoa > Chordata > Mammalia > Primates > Cercopithecidae > Mandrillus > Mandrillus leucophaeus. The sequence goes on from NW_012104465.1 coordinate 1,362,759, forward strand.
ATCTTCAGGTAAAGGATAGGAGTGGGCATAGGTACAGAGGAAACAAGAATGGCAAAATGTTAATATTGTAGGACTTGGGTGATAGGTACAAGGCGTTCATTATACTATTCGATCTAGCTTGTATGTTTAAATTTTTTTCATACCACGACAGATCCATGTTAATTATTAAATGAAGAAGAAGCAACCACAAACAAATTTTGATTGTCTGTCAGTTGAATGGGCTACATTGGAAGGTAGTGAACTCCCTGTCACTAGAAGAAGTATTTATGCAAATGCTATCCGCATGCTCCTCAACGCTCTGAACCCCCAAGAGTCTGGGATATTGGAGGATATTGTCAAGAGCAGGGGACTGAGTGGATAACCTTGATCTGGATCCTCACTTTTTCCTCCTGGAGGGGGACTTGGCTGAGAGTCTGGAAGAGACTTGGATTCTCCAGAGCCATGAACTGGAGCCAGAGCTCCTCATTCCAGACCACGGGAGGTGCTGAAGGTGGAGTCAGGGCAGACACCTAAGGGCCCTAAGCCTGGGGAGAGGGGAGTGGAGTGAGATGGGAATCCAAGTCAGAATGAGGAATCACAGATTTGGAACACAGTCTGAACCAGCGACAACATGAGATTTGGGTTTCAGATCCACATGTCACTGCTTATCAGCTGTATGTGTGAACCTGAGCAAGGGACTCAAACTCTAGGAGCCTCAATGTTTTCATCTGTAAAGTGGGAGATAGGATTACCTTACAGGGTTGTTAGAGAATTAAATGAATGTGGGCACCTGGCATGCAGCCAGCTGTGCTCATTGTGGTTATTATTATTTACAAAGGAGAGATGAGCCCATGCAAAGCCAGGATCCAACGGGCAGAACGGGATAGGACTTGAAGGCCCTCCTCAAACGCCAGCTACTACTGGAGGCTCCTATTTCTGGGATGGCTAAGGGATGGGTGTCTGAATGGCTTAAACAGGAGGAAAAAAATCTACATAGACCCTTCCATTGATAAAATTCTGGGTTTCTAGAGGAATCCCAAGCAATTTTTAGGAGGAATTGCTGGGGCTCTCCATGCCTTGGGTCCCTCCCCTCTCTCATAAAAGTGCATAATGCTGGAGAGCTGTGTGTTCATGTTGCTAAGACAGGCTCCCACAGCTAACCCCACGGCCCCTAGAACCACTCAGCTACAGCCTTGGAGGCCTTGGCTTGTGACCCTATCCTATCCCCTGAGCCAGTCCACACAGTGAATCCCACAAGGACAAGCAAGGCATCTTTTTATCTCTCTCTCTGTAGCTCCTGTCACAACAAGGGTGTCTAATAGGGGCATGCAGGGTAAACAGACAGATGCATGAGCTATGTGTGAGGACAGGTGCTTCATACTTCTGGGAGTCCTGTGAGGCTGAAGAAGGTCATTCTGTCTGAGGCAGCCTGTCCTCCCCAAGAGGACCATGGGCGGCCATTGTTGGCAGGCGGTGGCCTCTTCATTTCCCTGGCCGGCTCAGACTACCAGTGTGGCTGCCCTGCTGAACATGCCATACATCACACTCCTAATGGTGCATTTTAGAACATAAAGTGGTAACCACTGAAGGGGACCCGAGAAGGGAGTTAGAGCCAGACACACAGCAGGGAGGGAAAAAAAAAAAATCAAGAATAGCCTCAGAGGAAATGGGGCCAGATACAATCATCCTGAGACAGGAGAAAACCATCTCCCAAGCATCAAGAGGCCAGGGGAGTTCATTTTATTTAAAATGGGTGCCCTTTATGGAGAGCTGGCCTGGATGCTGGGCACAATCAACGCTACCTGCACTGGGTCTGTCCAGCCTGGCCCGGGCCACAGCATTCTGAAATGCTCTGTGACCTCCTCCCAGCCACCTATTCAGGTTTTCATTCAACAAATATTTTGGCACACTTACTATGTGGCTCAAAGTTATGTACTTTAACATTTAAACTTACGCAATCAGAGCCAAATCGCCTGCCTTTGAATGCTGGTTCTGCCCCTGAATCGGGTAGTTAGTGAATTTCCCTTGCCTCAGTTCTTCCTGGCATTACCCTCCATCTTACAAAGGCTGTCATGATGTTAATAAATAAAACCAGTTAAGTGTTTAGAATGGCAGTGAGTAGGTCCCCAAGGGTCCCTGTCCTCCTGGAACACACATTTTAACATTTAAGCAGAGTGAGGTGGTTGGGGTCCAGTTGTTTTCAGGTCCCCTGTGTCCAGTTCAAGGTCTGCACACAGTAGGCATTCAGGGCATTTTATGTGAACCAAGCACAGAGTGCACACACACAGACCCACGCACAGGCATGCACATACATACAGGTGCATGTGCGCTCACGCACACTTGCCACCTAGAGCCTCTGGTAGAGTCCAATTTCCTGGGTAGGTAGGTGACGTTTTCCAGACAAATTTAATGAAAAGGCAGCTATTCCTGGGTCCTGGCTTTATGCAGGCATCTTGGTTCCAGGGCTCTCTCATTTCTGGCCCTTGGAGTTTCCCTTTTTGTAGAGCTTGGCTCTGCCTTCAAAATTTTAAAAATTGTTATGTCCTGCTTTTCTATGTGCATGGAGTGGGAGATAACTGTGTTGGCTCAGTCCATTCTGGGGATGGAATTAGAAATCATGAGCTGAATTTTAATTTTACTTGTGCATCTCCTACCTTGTTTCTCAAAGTTTTTGAGGTCATTATTATAGAGAGATGCACAATAAATGGTTTTTTACCCTCAAGGATTGTATGTAGTCTCTACTGGGGGCAAAGTGTGTAAGCAAACAGCTACAATAAGCAATAGCAGAAAGAAATGCATGGTAAATGGAGGAATCAGTCAGTTAAACATGGGGAGAGAAAGAGTTGGGCTGAGTGATCAGCTCTCACCTGAGAGATCAGAAAAGGCTCATGGAGGAGGTGAGATTTTCAGTGAGGTCTGACGGAGAAGGCGCATTTCAGGACACCAAAAGTGGGGAAGGGAAGAGAGCACAGCATGAGCAGAGGGCATAGCGTTGGCAGAGGTGCACAGGTGGGGCGTGAGTGAATGCGAGAGGTACTCTGGGAGTAGCAAGCGTGCTGGCAGAATTGCAGGGGAGACTGTGGAGGAAGGAAGTACTGGATGGGATGGTAAAGGTGGATTGAGCCACATTGTGGGGAACTGAAGGCTGGGTTAAGGCCAGATGTTAGGCCAGACAGCTTACACAGTTATGTACGTAATCCCCAGAGTGGCCTTACATGTGATTATGCCTATTTTAGGGATGGGAAACTTAGACTCTCAGAAGTTACAAGATATTCTACCATAAACAAATGATTATCCCAAAGGATTTGATCTTAGATCTGTAAACTCTAAGTCTGTGTGACTCCAAACTTAGGACACTGCTGTCATGAGGCAATTCAAGAAATAGTGAGGGAGGTTAGGGAATGCAGCGGCAAGATAGGTCTGTGGCGATCTCCCGGGTGAGGCATTAGAGTGATGATGAACACCGTCCCTCCTCCTTCGACCCTGCCCCATCACTACCATCAAAAAGAAAAAGGAGATGACAAGCCGAACGGAGGTTAAAAGTAGAAGAGAAGAAGGGCAGACAGACATCAATGCAGGACTTTGAGAAGGCTTAGGGGTGGAGGGCTCAGGAAAAGGGATAAAATATTCCACCCACAAAAGAGAGTCTGGGAATTATGCCTCAGCTCACTTGACAGAACAGAGCTTGGGGTGCAGAGAAAGGAGCCTAACTTCTGCCTCTGTGCTTGATTGACTGAGGAACTCATTCACTTATGCACTCAACATCCAATCTCTTGCATGCCCAGCACTGAGGGTTATGGAGAGGACAAAGACACAGAAGGTGAGGGGGAAGATATTGAGCATGTAATATTACATATGCAAGTGCAAAACCTTGTTTATTTCTCTAAGTGATTCAGTGTGGCAGATGTTACCATCCCCATTTTACATATAAGAAAGCCAAGCTCAGAAAGGTTAAGTCAGTTTTCCAAGGTAGAGCTGGGATTCACACCCAGGTCAGTGCGCTACCGAAGCCCCTTCCTTTCCACCAGTGCTCTCTGCTTCCCTGCTGTAATCCCTGCCCTCCAAAAGCTTACAGAGCAGAGGGATGGCAACACTGATTGCCCCAAGGAGGACACTTTGGAGAGTGAAAGCAAGGAGCGCACTCAGTATTATGCCAGATGGGAGGCGAAACCTGACACTGTCCCGGGCAAACTGGGATGTAGTCCCCTTATACTAAAAATGAGTTATTTATATTTGTGTGAGGCTTTAAAGTTCCTCAGAGCCTGTTCTTACTTTCAGGTCATGTCTCATTTATATGGCAAAACAAGAAAGTTTCCCAGCTTGCTGAAGCTCATCTTTCAAACACTTCCGGAGTCTGGATAATTCTGGATGGTAAGCATTGAAACGCAGCACCAGTTGTCCTGCTTGAGTAGAGAGCCCTCAACCTGGGTTGTCCCCGGGCTGGCTTTGCTCTTCCACTTGGCTGGGGAGGGCTCCCATGGCTTGTGAGTGTCAGGAGTAGAGCTCTGAGAAGGGGAATTCCATCGCAGCCCCTGTCCCAGTAGAAGGATGGAGACCAAAGGTTGTTCCTCAAGACTGGGATTCTCGGACTCCAATAAGTTCTGTACTGGGCTTTCTGTGGCTGCCTTCCTTCAGAGAAACTTAAACCAGCAACAACTAAGTCAGAGACTTAGGATAGCAGAGAAATATTAGCATAAGAAAGATGAGAAGGCCCTGGAGGTGAGAGGGGGTCTTTGAGCTCAGTGAGTTCAAACTCTTCATGTTATAGATGAAGATACTGTGACTCAGAGAAGAAAGATGACTTGCCCAGTCATATGCTAATAAGTGGTAAAATGGGACTGGAATGTGGGTTTTCTGACTTCCAGGCTCAAGTTCATCCCGCTCAGCCCTGCTGCCCTCATGAATGTCCTGCTCATCCTTCCTCCACCCCAGCTGCCCAGGACCTCAGGCAAGTGCCCAGAACATGCCCCGCCGTCTCATCCCTCCATGCCTTTGCTGCTGCTCTTCCGCCTGCCTGGAATACCCTTTCCAGGAATACCCTGCCTAGAAAATGCTTTCCCCTCTTCAAGAGGAAGTGGAAGCATCCCATCTGGGCAGCCTTACTTGAATCACTGTGCCTTACTGCGCCTTTCTGGGTCTTGTTCCCGGGTTAATTTTTGGTTCTATTATAGGGTGGAATTTATGTGTCTGTCTCTCCATTTGACTCTAGGCTCCCAGAGGGCAAAAATTTGTTTTTGTTCATCCCTGCATCCCAGTGCCCTGTGAGGGCATACAGTGAACTCTCAATCAATGTTACTGTATTAAATGGAATGCCCTTGGCAGGGAAGGGAGGAATGACAAGAGTTTGGGAAGGGGCAAAAATGGGGCCAGGCAGGAGGAGACAGGCTCCAATGCTGACTTCCTCATGTCACCATGTGGACAAGGTAGGCCCTGTGTAGAGAAGGGGTTTAGAACAGGTCTAAGGGGGCGGGGGGAGAGGCAAGTGGGGGCTGGCAACCCTAGGGACTGCTCAACCCTGCCTCTGCCTGTTAGAGTCAGTCTCTGGAAAAGTACTAGTGAATTAAAGCCCAATAAAAAAGTCAATCAAGTCCAAACTCATTTATGCCTTAAGCTCCCCCAAGCCAGTGAGCTGGAATGCAAGCTGGGCCGATATTTCTCCATTTCCCTCCATGTCTACTTTGGTCTCTGGTGAGGCAGCCGTGACACATTTTATTTCAACTATAAATGGGGCAGATAGATGGATAGCAAAGTAATGGCTGCTGGGGGCTCTCTGGATCCCATCCAAGAGATTCATGTCAGTGGGCATAATGTTCATGTCCTGACCTTGGGCTCTGACAGAGCATAAGGAATCTGTGTGCATGTGCATGTGTTTCTGTGTGCACGTGTGTTTGCATACATGTATTGGGGGTGTGGATGTGTCTCTGTGTGTGCACTATTGGTTACTATATATATAAGTGCAATTTGCACATTTGTGTGTTGATTCATCCGTTTATTCCACACATATTTATTGGGCACCTACTATAAGCCAGCCACTGTGCTTGCCTCTGGTGTTCTCGAGACAGAGAGAAAGTTTCAACTCTCACACTTACAGGTTATACAGTCCAGAGGTCTAGAAACAGACACACAATAAAACGAGTAATGACAATAAAGTGTATAGAATGTTATATGAACGCAAGTATGCACATGCATGCTTGAATATCTGAGTGCATGCATGCTTGGATATCTATGAATGTATGCGCATGAATCAAGTCTCGTCTGTGTGCATGTGTTGTGTGTAAGCTGAACCCAGCTGACCCGTGTCCTGGAAAACTTCTTCTGGAAGCACCTGCAAACTGGCAATAGCTAAAGTGATGTGATTTGTGTGTGTGCGAGAGCTGGGGAAAGATGAGAAGAAAGAATTAAAGTTGTCAGTGGTATTTGAGTCAGAAGAAGGGGCAAAATACTTAAAGACTATGCATAACCCATGGCTTCTCCACTTTCATTTTCCCTTGAGCTCATATGACCATTGCTCACCCACGGGAACCCTCAGAAGGCTAGGGCTGACCCCCTCATTGTTGGGATAGATGGAGAGAATCTGGACTAGGATAATAGCACATGGATTCTATTCCCACTCCTGCTGCTAAATAGGAAATTCATTTCAAAAAGCGATGCGGAGTTAGGAGTCCCAAACCTGCCTTTACCAGCTGTACAACCTTGGACAAGTTTCTTAGTCTCTCTGAGCCTCAGTTTCCTCATTTGCAAAGACAGTGTAATAATCCTGTCTCTATCTACCATCACAGGACCTCTGTGACAGTCCTGTTCGAAAGCACCCATACAAAAGTGGGACGTAGCTAACATTTCTAACACTTATTGTTCCTACACGAGACAGCTGCCTGCTTCTGGGCCTTTCTAAAGGAAGCTTTGACTCCACTCATGTCTGATTCCTTGCATAGCATTTTCCTAAGTGCTGTTCCCAAAATACTACTTCTATGAGATGCCTAAAGGAAGAAAACAAGATGCTGTGGTCTAATAGGTTAGAAAACGCTGGGCTAGCTAGGGTTAAAGATGCTTATTTCTTACAGAACTTATCAGAGGCTTTATTATGCCAATGTGCATTGTGAATCTCCAAGTGGGTGGCAGAGCATTCACCATTTCTGTCTGAGATTGGATCCCTCTGGGGGCTAGGATTTACAGGCAATGGTACATTTGAAGGTGACTTCAGGAAGACCTAGGAAAGGAGTGCAGAAATGAGGTGGGGAAGGGAAGACAACCAATATAGAGTATATTCTGAGCCAGTTCCTGCTATGGATGACTGGGGCTTAGCCCTGCAGGGGACCTCTGAGAGACGGGGAAAACCACACTGCAGGGATGGGGAGGAAGCTGGGCATTCACCTGCTCATTCCTGTTTATTGTTGGTTGAGAGCTGCTCTTGGAGTGTTGACATCTCAGGAGTTCTGGCCTGCTCAGTGCTTGCACCCAGAGTGTTTCCATGGCTGGAAGATGTTCTTGGGCAGAAAGTCACTATTCTCAGGAAGTGCCAGACAGCAGGAATAGAGCACAAGGAGGTGATATGGGTCAAAGCACTGAAAGCATCTGCTGCAAGTTCCTCACCTGACTTATTCTCCAAATGTACAAAATCCCTCCGCAGATGAGCCCTAATCTGTTTTTCAAATTGTAATCTTTCCCACTCCCTCTTAGCCTTTTCATATCGTTTTCTTTCCCCCTCCCTTTTAGCCTAAAAGACAGGTCATGGGGATTGCTACAGTGGGAGTGGATTGCTACAGTGGGAGGGGTGAACACAAACCATCTGTCTTCTAACTTGGATTTTCGGGGACCTTTAAAACTTCTATCACTTGATGTACTTTATGGAATATGGTCTGTGACTCACAGCAGGGCAGAGGAACCCAGCAATATGGGGGGCGGAGGGTCCTGGGAGGTGGTTATCCAAGGGGTCTGGCACCAAGAAAGCCAGAATTCTTGCTGGAAAAGCCAAGATTGACACTGGTAAGTCAGAGCTAAGCTTTAGACACAAAGTGCCAGCGACAAGCAATGGATGGGCTAAGGCGGGAGAGCCTATGTCAAATATCCCTTCCACGAGCCACTGCTTCAGGTTTGCCACGGTGTCTCAAGGGAGCCATGCTGGGCTGCACAAAGAGAATATCAGAGCTAGAAGCACAGGAACCCTGAAGATTATCTAACCTCAAACATTTAAATACAAGGAAAATTGAGGACTAGATAGGTGAAAGGACTTCCTCAGCAAATGCACCCAGCAATTTAAGAGCAGGGCATGAATCAGAGCACACATTCCTTGCTCACTAGTGAGACTTTCACTCGGAAATCCTAATAGACTTCTTCAAGAATTTGGCCATTGCCCATGGAGTTTTTGATGAAGAAATAACCCAAGCAACATCCCTTTGCTCCAGCCCTTCCTGCCCCACCTTCCTGCCATCAGCTGTGGCACCGAAGCCCTCCTTTCACCTTTCCTCTTACCTCTTCATATTCCTTGGAGGGCTCCCTGCCACCTCAGGTAGAAATAATATTTTTGATTTTTAGACATGTCAGCGAGTTTTGCCAGGCAATGTGAGGGAGCACAAATGCTAATGCCTCCATCTGGGGATTATGTTAATATACTATCTCGAATTGGCATTTTAAAAAATGCATGTTTTAACTGGCTATCTTTTCTGTCTCCAAGTCCAGGATCACATAGTTTTTAGTGGGATGGTAGAGGTGGTTAGAGAAAGGCCCTGGGTTGGGTTGGAAGTAGTGCCAGCCTGGGGATCAGAAGTCCTGGGATTCAGTACCCTGGCGTGTGGCCTTGGGTGGGGCACTTCTCATGTCTGGGCCTCATTTTCCTCAATTGTAAAGTGGGAGGGCAGGACTGGGCAATCCCGAAAGCTCCTTCCACCTCTAATGATCCATAGCTTTTGACTGCCAGAGTCTCCTCAATGCTCTTGCCTTCTTCCACCATCTTTTCCCTGGATTCCAGGGCTGCCAGCAACGTCACCTCTCCCTGACCTTGGGACTGTTGATTGATATGCTGGGAACAAACTCTTTCCTGCGTACCTGTTATCTCCTTTGGAGTTACCTCCCTAAACTCTCAACCTGAGGCCAGCCCTCTCTCCCGACTGGAGTGAAACATGATAAGGATGGAGCTGTTTCCAGTCCCTTCCCCAGATCTATTCTTTCTCTGATGCCCAAAGTAAATTTTCTTGGAAAAATCATGGAGTCCATTCTGTGTCCAGAATGTTGCTAAATATCATCCTCTTTTTGCTTATCCAATAATTGGTGACTGTTGTGGGCAACACTGTTTTGGGCACAGCCCCCCACAACCCTTTCCTTGATGTTGTCCCACACTTCAGTGGCCACCTTGGCCAGGCCCCCAACATCTCTTATCTGGGCTACTGGGGTCCCCCTGGCTCTCAGCCTTGCTCTTTGCTGGTTTGTTGCGGATGCTGCCAAAGTCCTCTTCATTCCCTGCAGCAGCATGTCCTCTCCTGCTGGTCTCTCAGACTGGGCCCCTGGTTTCAAAGACTCACTCCCAAACACCCCTCTCATGGGCCACGCCTTGAAGAGTACCTGTATACCTCCTCTCCCTTCTTTCCCCAGAGAGATAAGATTGCAAACTTGGATAAGTGCAGAACTAGGAGGCAGGAAGAAGTGAGTGTCAGCCTGGGTCCTGCCATTAGCTACTGTGTTACAATGCTAGTCCCTTCACAGTACAGGAACTCAGTCTTCCCTAAAATGGGACTAACAGGTTTTGCCCCGTCTACCTGCCAGGGTTGTAAATGTATTTGTAAAGGATAATGTGCTAGACAGAGGGGATTATCTGGGTGTTTTTTCAAATGTCTTCTGGGGGCCAGCTGCATCAGCACTGCCTGGGGATGGTAAGAAGGTACAGATTCCTGGGCCTGGCCTAGAGCTACTGAACCAGACTCTCTGATAATAAGGCCTAGGAATCAGGGCTTTAAATAAGCTTCTCAGGTGATTCTTATGAGTCCTGAAGTTTAAGGCTCTCTGGCTTATTGTGGTGATAGCTGGAACTCCCAGATCGAGATCCCATCTCACCCTTTGGCTGTTTGGGCCTGCTGCACATGCTCTGAAGAATTGATTTGTGCCTAGTGTATGGGCAGCTTCCCTCCCACTTCCCAGTGCTGGGATATTTTTTGAGTACATTGGAGAAGTATCATGGTGTAGTGGAAAAAGCAGGAGCTTTGGAATTAAACCAGTATTTGAACCCCGGCTCTGCTACTGATTATCCATGTGATTTTGGGTAAATTGCCAGACTCTCTGAGTCTTCGTTCTTCTCCTCTTTATGATGGGAATTACAGCAATTATCTCAAGGCTGTGGTTAGGATCGCAGGAAATACATATACATAAAGTAGCTGCCACACTCTATAAGCCCATGAAAAGCTATTTCCTCCACCCAAGAGGCCAGAGACCTGCCATGGTTTGTTTAAGGTAGGTGTCACTTCACATGGTGTGTTTGGACTGAAGCCCACAGGGGACCTGATTTGGGAAGCCTTGCAGCAGCTGTAAGACGTTTGCTGAATTCCCCAGAGCCCAAGCCCTGTCCTGAGAGAGACCCACGGCTCCCTGTGCAGGACTATTAAAGTTTAATTAACTCCTCTGTGAGACATGCATTATTAAAAGCATGCTGGACTAGCTGTTAAGCCCAGCCAGGGCTGCCCCAGTGAGTGGGGCTCCCCTGGGGCACATTCCATCCAGGCCACAAGGCAGAACCACAAGACTTGCAGAGAGTGTGGGAACAGCCTTTGCCCTGGATGGGGCTGCAAAGCTTGAGCAGAGCAGCAAGGTGGGCTCCTGCAGAGCTCTGGGGGCTCTGAGTTGAAGCTTTTCATTTGCAAAGAAAGAGAGCGGCCTGTCTCCCTTATTGGACTAGGGGCTTTCCCAGGACAGAGCCGTGTCTCTCCCATCAGACAGTGATTCGTCTTATGGAACACCTCAGACTAGGTTTCTTGGGCAGGGCCATATCTCCATCATCAGATTGAAGGACTCCTCCCCATGGGTGAAGGGTGCTTGTGGCCTTTGTCCCAGAAAGTATCTAGAGCATCCCTTTCTCCCAGTCTCTAGGCTCCTGCAGCCCTGAGGGCTCTGCCCCTTGCTTTGTAAGCGGTAAAAACACGGAAGGCAACCAGCTTTCTTTTACAGGTTGTTGGGCTTTAAAAAAAGATAGTTAAAATAATTTATATCCTGCTCAGGGGGAAAACTGGGGAGAGGAAGGAGGAGTAGGTTTTCCTGGCAAGACAAGCGGCATAAAATGTCCCACTAAATGCTCACTCAGTGGCTTCCATTCCTTCAAGCACAGAGCAAACAGTTGTGATTTAAGCTAGGCCTGGGGACAGGTTAGTACCAGAACTGTGACTGCGGGTTTGACCCAAACACTTTGGTGTAGAAGTCAGGCTTCCCAGAAGACAAAGGACAGAGAGGGAAGAGTTGATTCCAGGGTGAGAAGAAGGGGTTCCTGGAGGGATGGTGGTAGCTCCCAACAGATATAATTCCCATTACATGGGCTTCAACTCTTGTTCATTAATTTATACTCTGAGCTGTAGGGCAACAGCTTGAGTAGGAGGTTGACCTGAGCTTATCCCAGCACTGCTATTAACTCACCATGTTTCCATGGGTGAACCTCTCACCCTCATGAAACCTCAGTTGTTAGTGACTTGTGCTTTCTTAAAAACACCATCTGTAATTATATAGGGTGTCCATGAAGTCTGAAAACTTAGGTGAATATACAAAATATCAATAAGGACATCTTCGATTTGTTACAAAATGAAATAGTATCTATGTTTGCAGACCCTATTGGCATATATTTATGTGTGTAAGATTATTTTATAAATACCTGTCTTCTCCATTAGAGTATAAATCCCTCAAGAGCAAAGACCAGGAGTTTGTTCTCTGTTGCTTTTTCAGCACTCTGCACAGTGCTTGGCACATTCTGAGAGCTTCATACATAGTAATTAAATGAATTAATAAATAAATGAATGGCGAGGCTTATCTTGGGAATGGGGAAGGTAATGAAATAAAGTGAGGACTCAAAGGTGAGCTTTGAGAGGACGTGCTCAGATGTTTGGGACACCTAACTCATTAACTGGACTCTTTATGGTGTTGAGAGGTAGAATTTCTACCCAGAGGATTTGGTTGTGATAAAAGAGGTAGTACAGAGGTAAGATTCAGCATGCAGAGGCGAATCTACTCTTATCACCCAGCTGCTTTTGAACATTTATAGATCCCTTCTCTGTCTTCAAAGGATAGCTGTATTCTTTTATAAAGGATTAGACTCTTGCCCTGAGAATTTGAACTCATAGCAGGTCAATGCACACCCAGCCAGGGGTCCTCAGCAATGCAGAGCAGGTTCTCTCTCTCTGAAGAAGACAGAGCAGAGAAAGCACAAAGAACAAGTGAGGCTGGTATGGGGCTCTGGGGCCCTCTTGGAGCCTTTGCACATATGCTTCTCTTGGCTGGAATGCTAAGTCCCTCACGAGTCCACTTATCTTTTCAGACTCAGTTCCATGACCACACCCTCTACTCAGGTAGAACTGACTGCTTTCTCCTTTGGGCCTCACTGGAAAGATAGGTATTATTTTATCATGTGTCTGAATGTATTAGCAATAAGCTATTTATTATGTATTGGTCAATGTTTCCAAATTTGGTGACCACCCTCTATATGTGTCCTGTAGATGGTAAATTTCCTTGAGTGGTTGGTGTGGCCAGATGAAAGGGCTGGTCACTGTCCTCGGTGCTGAAGTCTAGGGCCGAGTGTCTTCCAGAACACTGAATCGTGGATGTTTCCCTATGCTCTTCCACATATAAACCAAAAAGCTCAATAAGGGCTTGATGATGAGCTGAGAGAAGAAAGCTCATCTTTTTTCTCTAGCTCTAGGAATGCAGAGCTGAATAGGAGACAACCCTGATTGTCATGGAGCTTCCAGGCCAATGAAAATGAAGGGGCAATGCCTCAGATCGGATTCATCTGAGGCATTTGGGCTCAGGGTGACCCAAAAGAGGACATGATTAGTTTTACCTGTTGCATGTGACTCCAAAGCCTGCCAGCATGCTACCTGATGCTAGTCAATAGTTGAGATAGCAGTGTAGGTAGGTTGCTTAGACCTCTGAGTCTTTCTTTCTTAGTTCATGGATCTTAGTTCATGATTCAGGTGAAATGTAGATATCTTGACATGTAGATATCTCTGGTGGACCACATTTAGTGACAACTATAGGTTGGACTTGAGGTGTGCTAAAGTCTTTTGCATTCTGGGGAGCTATGAATTGCTCATTTTCAATAGTATTAATCTCATGATGAAAAGTAATTATTACACCCTTTAAAGCATTTCACATGTAGTTTTAAAAGCGCAATTTATTGAACAATTACTATGTGCCAGGTACCATGAGAGTTGCTTTTGGTTTTCACATATTATCCCTAATTCTCCAAATAACCCAGTTAAGAAAGCTATTATTAACCCCATTTTGGGAAGAATAGAAAAGTGTCAGAATGGCCAAACAAGCAGCCCAAGGTCACAGAGCCAGTTAGCAATCGAGTTAACTCCAGACTGTTGGTCTCTACAGACAGTCTGTGTCTTTTTACTAGTCTATACTACCGAATCTTTCACCAACTGCCTAGCAACAGAAAAAATAGTTTCCATAGCAACAATAGTAAAATCAGTATTGGCATTTGGATAATACAATTTTTCAAAAAAAATAAAAAAACCCAAAACAAAAAACCCAACTGCTTAAACCCTAAGCTGGTATTCCACATCTGGGAATGTAATTGAAGAAAACAATCTTAGCCATGGAGAAGATGTATGCATAAAGAAAGGTACTGAAGCATTATCTACAATCTTTAAAAATGTTGCGATAGGCAGTGTCCAACAATAGGGGAATGATTAAATGCAGTGTGGTGCATCACTCAGTGTAGTAAACATGGTCTGGTGTAATATGGTCCCACTTGATGCCCAACCCTTCTGCTTCTAGGAACGGCTTCCATTTTCTGGGAACCAACTCTCCCTGGGTGATAGTCATATCATGAGACCCTACTTTCTTGGGCCATTGATTGATCCAGGGTGGGCACCTCATCCAAGCTGGGCCAATCAGTTACTTTCCTGGAATTAACAAATAAAAAACAAAAAGAAAAAAAAAAAAAAAGGCAAAAAAAAAACCCAAAAAACAACAGGTTTGGAGACTGCTCAGTTTCTTTTTGTGAACATGGAATGTACAGTAACGTCAGGAATATTGTTGGCCTTGCCTTGTCCCTGTGCAATGAGGGCAGAAGAGGGGGCCCATGGTGACAGAGAGAAAGAACAAGAGCGGGGGAGAAAGGTGGGGGGTGGGATAGGGAAGGAGAAGGGGAGTGGAGGACTGGAAGGAGTTGGGTGCTTGCGAGCAGTAAAAGCAAAAGTGGAGTCCCTACAGCACTCCATCCTGCTTCCAAGTCTTTCAAGAGCTCAACAGCACTTGAACCCTGTGAGATACCCTAGCATTCTTCCAATAAACTCCCCCCTTTGCCCAAGCCAGTTAGAATTAGCTTTCTCTTATGTGTAAGTGAGAGAGTCCTAATTTAAATAGTAGGGGTTTAATACTCTGTGTTTTTAGGAAGAAAATGTAGGGCTGCATAGGGTGACCGATGCATAGTTCCAAGACGGAAAACCTCTGGGCCTGCAAGAAGAAGTCTGGGGGAGAAACTTGACATAACCAGGGGAGAAAGTATGGTGTGCACTGAGCTCAGAGCTCATGAGGGCTGGGGAGCTGGGCCACCCACTATATGGGTATCTATCGTGACTTTAGGACATGTACCTAGACCTCTACCCTTTCAGAAAACTCACTCGCCTGAAGATACTATGGAAATCAGACAAGTAGTGGATGAATCTGATCTGGGGCATTGCTCCTTCATTTTCATTGGCCTGGAAGCTCCATGACAATCAGGGTTGTCTCCTATTCAGCTTTGCATTCCTACAGCTAGTACAGGGCCTGATGCAGAGCAGGTGCCAAGTGAGTGTTTACTCACCCCCAGGAAGTAGACAGAGTTGCATTTCAGTTTCCTTCTTACTCAATATATGGGGTTGCTATTTATACATAGTCTCTCAGTTTCAAATCCTTCTATTTTCTTCTCTGATGGTGGGGCCAGTACTCTGCAAACTACATTCTCTGGTTCCCTCTTCCCAGGAGACTGGCAGGCCTGGGTGGACTGGAGAAGGGAGCCTCTACCACCAGCTTCCAGCTCAGGTCTGCAAAATCCTTCTGGCATCAGGGGACATTAATGGCCCTAGACTCCAGTTTCTTCTGGCATTCCTGGCACCACTGCAGCACCAGTGTTGCCATGCACCTCATCCTCTGGGCTGCCATCCCTGCCTGTGGTCTGAGCAACCATTGGGCTACGTGCCATAATCTCTTTAGCAACTGCCTGGCATCACCTCCCAAGTAGATTGTAGTAACACCATATCTTCCCTTTCCTTGCCCAGCCCTAGAGGGTGGCAATGGCTTCCTGCAAAGATTAATCTCCAGGTTACCTCACTTCTCTCTTTTTGCTTTTTCAGACTTCGAACACACGCATAAGATGTTTCCAAGATTAAATAGCCTTTGTTTGAAATTTCTTACCTATTTCTGTATTCCTGACAATATGTTATTTATTTTAACTTTTTTTGAAGCTCAATTTCTTCATCTATGAAAATGAGGGAATAATCCTTAACTCATGAAGATGTTGGGAGAATTCAATGACATGATAATCAAGTACCTAGAAGAATAGATGCTTATAAATGCTAGTTACTCCCTTCACCCCATGACCAAATAGTCAACCTGTCTATGCAGGGGGCTTTCTCCTCTTGATGGCTTGCTGAAAGAATTGGTGGCAAGGGCACAGGGCACAGGAATTGTGCCCTGAGCAGCAAGAAGCCATGTTCAGTGGAGCTCCCTCACCCTCCCACCACAGCCAACCCAGAGGCATGGCCAGTGGAGATCCAGGGCCAGGTGGAGGCAAAAGTGTTCAGAATGAATAGTGTCTTCAAAACATTTCCTGCTCCTAGCACCCGCTATCTTAGTCACTTGAGCAGATTCTAATTTAGTCTCAGAAATATTCTTCAATGGCCCCAGGCAGGTGCTATATTTCATGACAGAGATGAGAACAGGAAGCTCAACTTCCCACCTCCTCAGAGTCAATGACAAATCCCTGGAAGTCAGCAGAATGAGGAAAGGGGAAAAGCTACCACCCACAGGACAGTCGAATGAATGAGCAACTAAATGAACACAACTGGGTACTGGGCTCCAGCTTTGGGGCTTGGAAAGCATCTCCTCTCATTCAATCTTCACAGCAATTTACCTGTACATGTTACAGATGAGGAAATTGACCCTCGGAGGGGTTAGGAAGGTAGCCCACATCCCAGAATCAAGGTGGCAGAGTGGGGTTTGAAGGCCACTTGGCTGGTTGCAGACCTATTCTCTAGGTCCTCCCAAAGGGCACCTGGCTCTGACTGAGCTTCCTACTATCAAAAACTAGGAAACAGGTTGGCTCTGGAATCTGAATAGGTTAACATTCAGATCATATTTCTTAGAAACCAAGCTCCTAGTTGGCTCACAGCCAAACAGACTGAACTGGGCTAAGACAAGAGCATCCGGTGGAGATCAGGCACCAGCTCATGCCTCTGGAACTGGGAGACTTCCATGCCAGCAGAAGACAGCATCACACCCGTGTCCTCATCTGCTGGACCTTGGCTTTCAGCTGGCTGGTTTGCAAAGAACAGCCGAGGTCTAGGCCAGAAGGAGAGAAGGAGGAGGATGCATTTGGAAGGACCTAGAAGTTACATGATAAATGCCAGAGGTCTGGGGCTATCTGCTTGGGAGCTCTTATTACTTCAGTCATTCTCAAGGGGAGAAATCAGCTCATAGCAAACCCAACCTGAGACCCTTTCCTGTGCTAGTGTCAATGAAGGGGTCGAACTGAGTAATTCTATTCTTCACTGCTGCTGTTTCTATTTTGTTCCTTGATATCTTCTAAAGAACTATACTCCCCTACTTGGAAAATGTGCTTGCTTATTTTTATTCCACATCTGAAGTAAGAATTTAATAATTATCAAGTCTGGGTAAGGCTAGGTGAACTGGACAATATGACAAGAATAGGGTAGATGGGAGGAGTGTTAATTATTTTTATCACTGTAGCAACCTGTGAAAATTTAAATATTTTAGAACATATAAAGTGGATGGTAAAAACTACAAAAAAAAAAAAAAGCGATTTATAAAGTAAATAAGAGAAGAGATAAACCAGTCGAAGGAAACATTTGAGATGAGCTAGTAGCAGTATGTGCATTGTGGATTCAGATCCAAATATCCTGATAGCCAATGTCCAAAAAAAGAGAAACAATTTGCATTGATAAAAGACATCATACAAGTTCAGCTGGTACTTAAGTCTAGAAGGACAGGTGGGCTGATGTTGTCTTACTCAATAGAAGCATCTGTAACTTTGATAACATTAATATACACCAGTGTTTGAGCCAGAGGAAGTGTTGTGCTCTCTAACAAGTTTCAATTCAGTATCATTTTTTATTTTTACATTTAATTGGACAAGCAGGATTGTCCTAGAGGGGCTACGGTGCAGCAGCACAGAGGAGGCAAAGTAATCTTTCTGTGTTTCTACCACAGGAGGATCTGCTAATAATTTTTCTAATGAGCAAAAATGACCCCATACTACAGGGAAATCCCGGGCCTGTGCCAACTTAGGCCCAGCTGGTATGCAGGGGAAGCAAGGAGACTAATATTTATTGAGCATGGCACATCCATCACTTTTAAATGCTTGCAATGAGCCTGTGGACCCCAATTCAGCTCCTACTCAGGGGCTTCCCTCTCCAAGTTGGAGCTGCGTGCTGTGGGCACTGGTTTTCATCACAGACTGGAGGACCAGGATGCATAGCTCTGTATGTTCACTTGGAATCCTGCAATGTCCAAGCAGGGGAACTTTGGAAACAAGGACACTTCACGCTACTGAACAGATGCAGAAACTGAGGCCTGGACAGGGGCAAAGACCAGAGTAGAACCAGACTTTTCATTTAGGATAACAAGTCAAGCATCGCTAAAATGTAAAGTAATAATAACAACGCCTTGTCAGTGTATAGTAGGAGCACAGTTAGCAAGGTGCTTCACACCTTCTGTGCCATTTCATCTGCCCCACAGATTGGCAGGGAGATAAGTAGACCTTATGCTTTTAGTGAATGTCATACTGCACAAACATTGACACGTACCATATGCTCCCCACATAAGCCAGCAGAGATTGAAGTCATTCCACAGGTAACTGAATTGGGGTTTAGGAAGGAGAAATGAACTGCCCAAGGTCACACAGGAAGTGGCAAAGCTAGGACTCAATCAAGGTCACCCAACTTCACATTTAAGGTTTGTTCAATCTTGCCATGATTCCCTTCACGTATATATAGGGATGGGCGAGAAGAAGCACATTTGGATATCAATGCACCATTTCCAAAGTGCACAGTCAGGAAGATCCTAGGGCCGGAGGTCAAACTGCCTGGGTTTCAACCTCAGTTCTGCCATTTCCAGGGCTGTGCCATTTACTTAATCTTACTGTGTCTCAGTTTTCTTACCTGTAAAATGGAAAGAATGATAATAACTTCCTTCCACACTTCTTTATTGTGAAAATTAAATGATCATGTGAAAAAGCATTCAGATGGATGTCCTGCTCAGCCCTCAAAAAATATTAGCTCATGGTATTTTTTTAAATTATAAAAGTCATAATAAAACAGCTGTATCAAAGTAATACGAAATAAAAAGTTTTTATAAAAAGTAAATACTTGAGGTCAGGTGCGCTGGCTGACACCTATAATCCCAGTACATTGGGAGGCCAAGGCAGGCGGATCACCTGAGGTCAGGAGTTCAAGACCAGCCTGGCCAACGTGGTGAACCCCAACTCTACTAAAAATACACAAATTAGCTGGGCATGGTGGCAGGCGCCTGTAGTCCTAGTTACTCAGGAGACTGAGGCAGGAGAATTGGTTGAATTCAGGAGGTGGAGGTTGTAGTGAGTCGAGATCATGCTACTGCACTCTAGCCTGGGTGACAGAGCAAGATTCCATCTCAAAATAAAAAGAGACAAAAACAAAAACAAAAACAAAAGAACAAAAAACAAACGACACACATCTTTTCTGACATTTCGGTGTCAGATTTTTGTTTTCTTTTGTAGAAAAACGGGAAATATAGAGGCATAAAGAAAACAAAAAATTACTGTAATCCCAACACATAGCAATAATCATAATGTTTTGGTGTTTTTCCAGCTGTCTTTTATTCTAACATATGAACTACAAACTTTGTTTCTATAATGTGCTTTTTATTTGGCATTAAAACATGTGTATTTTCCTATGCCACTGAATAGTTTTTTAAAGTATAACTTTCAGCCATCATAAAACTATATTCTTCTGTAGGTGGACCATAATTTATGTACCCATTACGTAATGGTTGAGTGAAGTTGACCATTCATTGTTGAGTGAAGCGTCTACGTCAGATTTGCAGCTGCCTCTTTGACACTAACACAGTGACTTGTACATAGTAGGTGCTTAATAAACATTCAGGTGACTGAAAACTCACTTTTTGATAGGTGCTTCCAGAAAGTTCATACCAATTTACATTCCTGCATTTATTGCATGAGTGTCTTTCACATAGTAATCTCAGCAGCATTTAACTTAAAAAATTAAAAAAAATTGCCAATTTGTTAAGTAAAATATGGGACATCACTATTATTGTAATTTTTAATTTATTTGATCAATAATGAGGTTGAAAGTTTATTCATATTTTGATTAGCCATCTGTATTGTATTTTTCCATTTTCCTTT
This sequence comes from Mandrillus leucophaeus, assembly GCF_000951045.1. Lineage (NCBI taxonomy): Eukaryota > Metazoa > Chordata > Mammalia > Primates > Cercopithecidae > Mandrillus > Mandrillus leucophaeus. The sequence continues at coordinate 1,382,551 of NW_012104465.1, forward strand.
CTTATTTTCGTCTTTCCCACCTTCTTTTGAAAGTACCATTCTTGATGGAACAGGCACCAGACTAGCAGTCCTGATACATGTCTTTGGATACCGTCACATTTCCAGATAATTCATGAGGTTCAGAATAATGAATTGGGTGCTTGCTAATTATTTTAAGATAATTGCATGAATAAGTTCAGACACTCATTAATTCTGAGAAAGCTGTGACAACTCTCAGGTATTAATGAATTTCTTACTCAAGTTTAGGGAGTTGGCAGTTGACACACAGCTTTCCTGACATTTCAGCTTCAGATTGCCATTTTGTTTTCCTGTAATTCCACGCACACCTTATTAAAGTTCAATTATGGCTCGGAGGAACCTTCATATAAGGTATTAGCATCCAGTTAATTACTGAGAAGTGATGACAATTGAAGACAAATGGATTTTATTTCCTATCATGACAACAGATTCCCTCCCACCACCTGCCCAGTACAGGTGCACATTTCTTTGGCATGGATGCCCTACTTGCTGTTCAGGGAATCACAGAACATTCTAGAACTACAGGTCAGAATATTTGTTTTTTTGCCTCCAAAGGAATGCTCAAATCCTCCTGGAAAGATGTTGTCCATTCTCTTCTTGGAACAGCTTTGGAAACCAAAGGCTAGCTTCTACTAATAATCACTTATTCCAAGGTCGTATTATTGATGAGTAATAAGTTCTTTTTTTAATCATAGTGAAGTCTTTCTGGGGGGTGTGGGGGCTCACGTCTGTAATCCCAGCACTTTGGGAGGCCAAACTGGGTGGATCACATGAGGTCAGGAGTTTGAGACTAGCCTGGCTAACATGGAGAAACCCTGTCTCTATTAAAAATACAAAAATTAGCTGGGTGTGGTGTCAGGCACCTGTAATCCCAGCTATTCAGGAGGCTGAGGTAGGAGAATTGCTTGAACCCAGGAGATGGAGGTTGCAGTGAGCTGAGATAGCACCACTGCACTCCAACCTGGGTGACAGAGTGAGACTCCATCTGGAGGAAAAAATAAAGAAGGCTGGGTGCAGTGGCTCACACATATAATCCTAGCACTTTGGGAGGCCGACAGATGGATCACTTGAGGTCAGGAGTTTGAGACCAGCCTGGCCAATATGGTCTCAAGCTGTGACAACTCTCAGGTATTAATGAATTTCTTACTCAAGTTTAGGGAGTTGGCAGTTGACACATGCTTGACACACAGAAACCCCGTCTCTACTAAACACACACACAGACACACACACACACACAATTAGCCGGGTGTGGTTGCCCACACCTGTAGTCTCAGCTACTCGGCTGAGGTGGAAGAATCACTTGAACCTGGGAGGCTGAGGTTACAGTAAGCCGAGATCATGCCACTGCACTCCAGCCTGGGCGACAGAGAGAGATACTCTGTCTCAAGAAAAAAAAAAGAAGGTTAAAAAAAAGAGTGAAGTTATTCCTGCTTTAATTCCTGCCACTTACTCCTCTGTGACCTTAGAAAGTTCTGTTGTTGTAATTTCCTCATTTCTAGAATGATGGTCCTTGTGATGGTTTGAATGTGTACCCAGAAGTTCATTCATTGGAAACTTAATCCCTGATGCAACAGTGTTGAGAGGTGGGACTTTTAAGGGGTGTTTAGGTCACGAGGGCTCTGCCCTCATGAAGAAATTAATGAAGTTATTGTGGGAGTGGTCAGTTATCATGGGAGGGGGTTTCCGATAAAAGGATGGGTTCACCCCATTTCCCTGCTCCCTCTCATGTGTGCTCTCTTGTCTGTCCTCCTTCTGCCATGGGATGACGCACCAAGAAAGGCCTTGCTAGATGCAGGCTCTTTGACCTTGGACTTTCCAGCCTCCGGAACTGTAAGAAATAAATCTCTGTTCTTTATCAATTACCCAGTCTCAGGTATTCTGTTATAGCAGCACAAAATGGGCTAAGACACTTCTGGAGTAATCACCCTGTGTTAAGTCATCATTCTACAGTCCAAGATGTAAGTAAAGCCCTTCACATATGAGGGTTGCTTAATAAATTTTGTTTCCCCTTTGTGCAATGCCTTTCGTTGCAAAAAGGGATAGGAGGGAGCTAACACTGATTAAGGGTCTACTATTTAATGTCATCTCCTCTGGAGACTTTCCCTCTCCCATCTTAATTAGTACTCACAACAATCCTGTGGAGTAGATAATATTATTATCTTTATTTTACAGATGAGGAACCAAAGTTCAAAGAGGTTCAAGGTCTTACAGATTTGGTGGTGCACTTGCTCTTCCCACTGCCCGGTGGAGCGCTACTCAGTCATATTAGACACAATGGGGTTGGTCTATGGGAGGGAGTACCAGGAAGCATGAGGAGCCTACCCTTCTACAAAGAGTCAAGATGCCTTCACAAAGATGCTTAATGCTGTGAGGTCATGAATGCCAAGTGCTCTAGTGTTTCAGAGGTGGATGAGATCCCTACAGATGAGGCCCCAGGAAAAGCTTCAAGGTGGAGGCCGGTCTGATTCTGGCCTCAAAGGATGAAATGATTCAGATAAACAGCAAAGCAAAGCAAGAGGGAGAGATAACGGCAAAGGCAGAGATGTAGGAGTGAGCAAGGGAGACTGAGTTAGCAGTCCCTGGAACAGAAGGTGTGCGCAGGGAGGTGGGAGAGACAGTGCTAGGAAGGGAGGTTTGCACATGGAACATGGAGGGTTTTCAGTGTCATGTTCAGGGCTTTGGACTTCTTCTTGAGACCTGGGTTTCCCAAAGGGAGCTCTGCTCCTGGGGAGAGCCTCAGAGGAAAGAATAAAACAGAATTCCCTGTACATCACCCCTTTCCTGGTGAGTTACAATGCACATTAGCATGTTACACGGTGTGGGCAGTACTACGGAAAAGAAATGCATACAAGGTGTTCATTTTTTTTAACTTTCCACTGGGAAATTTCCAATTAAATAAGATTAAAAAATCGAACCTAGCAGAGGAGCAATAGAAACCGTCCCCTCCCAGGTTGGAAGGTAATTCAGTCACCCCTGGGGTTTCTCTTCCTGAGAAGAAATCATGAACCTGTGGCTTGGATGACTGCAGCTACTTCCTCTCAGTAGGCCCCTTCCTGGCTTTCTTTTTCCTCTCAGTTTCCAGAGTTTGAGGCTCATAAAACTCTTTATTATATGTTACTCACATAATACTCAGATGGGATGGTCATCCCCATTGTAGAGATGAAGAAACAGAGTCTCAGAGTTGAAGCACCCTCCCAAAATCCCATAGCCAGGTAGGGGTAGAGCCAGCATGGGCACCCAGGGCCACCATCTCCCAGTGTGCGGTTCTCCCCCATGCTCTGCTGGCTGACTCCTCCCCTGTCCTTTCTGGGGAGACCAGGCTTCCACTCCACTTTAAGGAGCGATGGATGTAGATTGGCTTTATTTGTAGGGGTGAGAGTGCACTTGGGAAGGAAGATCTGGTTCCATGATGTGGGGGCGGCAACATGAGGAAGTGGGAGAAGTCTAGGGAGGTGATTTACTTGTTTTTTGAGTGCTTACTATGGTCTCTACACTCACGAAAACATTCCAATCTTTGGAAAGTGGGAGGGAGGAATGGTGTCTGGATTTCTTGGGTGCAGTAATGGTGGACTTTTGTTTACTATTTTGATGACAGTTTTGCAGGGTTTATACTTTCACAGTTTAAGTGATGTATGTTTCCCAGGTATGAGGTTGATTTCATGTCTATGGTGGACACTGATGTCTCACCCCATCTCCCTTCAAGGAAAGACAGACCTATTGCCCTCTGCTGTCAGCAGAGGTCTCTGACATCAGCTCCCTTAGGGACTGCTTTAGGCTACAGAGAGGAGCTCCACCTAAGATCTTGTCCCCTGCAGAGATAGCCCACGTCCACTCTTGATCCATGTGGAGTCAGAGAGGCCTGGTCACCTTGGCCCAACTTGGAGTAACTCCGAAGGGCCATTGAGATCCGAGCTCCTGTGGGTTTGGCAAGGTTACCTGTTGGGTCTGGCAAATTACAGTTTGACTTCTCCCCACTCTGCTTGTCCTGTTTCCTTCCCCTCTGGTCCCAAGGGTGCTCCTTCGGGAACATCCTGCAGACTAAACGCTATCACAGGGTCTGCTTCCTGGGAACTAGGGTGACCAGGCATCCCAGTTTGCCTGAGATGTGGGACCAAGACGGTCCTGGGCAACTAGGATCCTACAGCAAACCCAACCTCAGACAATGTCCTTCTGTTTATTACTGCTATCTTTTTGGGAGGCAGGGTCTCACTATGTTGCTCAGGCTTGGGTGCAGTGGCTATTCACAGGTGTGATCATAGCTTACTGCAACTTCAAACTCCTGGGCTCAAGAATCCTCCTGCCTCAGCTTCTTAAGTAGCTGGAACTATAGACATGTGCCACCATGCTATGCTGTGTCTATATATTCTAATACTTTCACGGCAACAAACTATTTCATTCTTTACAAAGTTGGTAGCAGGGCATTTGCCATATCCCCCTTAATGCTTCCCCAACAATATCATGGCAATCTTGGGGAGATGGGTATTATGGTTATTATCTCCCCACTTGGTGAAGCAGGTATTAGCCCTAGGAAATTAGGGCTCAGAGAAGTTAAGAAACTTTTCCCAGACCACACAGCACAGTAGACATGCAGGAATGAAACCTAGGCCTACTGAGTCCAATGCCTGCGCTCTATCCACCAGGCCTCTTTGGTTTTCAGACACCCACCTTGGCCGTATGTTCCAAAGACAGCTGCAGGTAACTAAGGAGGCAGAGAAGAGCACTTACTGAATCCCAAACATGCTTGGAGCTTTTTGCAAAATAAAATCGCACTTTTTATTCAATGCCTACCTTCCCATGCAAGGCTAGTTTTAAGCTTCTGAACTTTCTGCTAATTACTGTCACATTAATTAAAAAATAAATCCTTTTTAATTTCGTAACAGGTGGTTTGTGAGGCTGGAAGAGGAGTTGAAACTTGTGTGTAATTATTGTGCGGTGTATTTGCATTTCTAATTGCGTTGAGGGACACCGAAGGCCAAGCTTCCAGTCTCTGGGCTGTCTTTCACCTGCGCCGCGGTGCTGAGTTGTTGGCGGCGGCGGCAGCATCTTTTCTCCAAGCAGCACCTGTGAGAACGGCAGCTCCAGCTGGAGTCCCAAGACTTCCAATCAACACAGAGAGCCACAGGGCCTGCGCCTGCGTGGGTTTGCTGTGAGGAGCCTGCAACGCATCGAGGAGCCCAGCGCCCAGCCCCACACCTGGCATCGGCTGGGTGCTCACTAAATGCTGGCTGACCACGGCTGTTCCTGAACGAATCCTTCTCTCGCTTATCTGACACAAGCACGGGGCGGGCGCACCGTGGGCTGGCAGCAAGGGTTCCTGATGAGAGGACTCTTGGATTTGCTCCACAGGTGTCTGCCTATCCATCTGGAAACTGAGCGTCTGTGCAGGGAATCCATTTCCTCTTCTAACTTCTGAATTACTTTAGATGTTTCTGACTTCTGAACTCCTTTAGATGCATGCTGTCATTTACCAGGAACATCCTAACATTGATGATTGAGGCTTCTTTGGCCATTTCTGCCTCCACAAGCCTTTCTTTTTCTTTTTTCTTTTCTTTCTTTCTTTCTTTTATTCTATTTATTTATTTATTTATTTACTTTTAGACAATGTCTAGCTCTGTCGCCTAGCTGGAGTGCAGTGGCGTGATCTTGGATCACTGCAACCTCAGCCTCCTGGGTTCAAGCAATTTTCCTGCCTCAGCCTCCTGAGTAGCTGGGATTACAGGCGCCTGCCACCACGCACAGCTAATTTTTGTATTTTTAGTAGAGATGGGGTTTCACCGTGTTGACCAGGCTGGTCTCCAACTCCTGACTTCCAGCGATCCGCCCACCTTTGGCCTCCCAAAGTGCTGGTTACAGGTGTGGGCCACTGCAGCCGGTCCTCCACAAGCCTTTCTGTAGAGGAGTTAATGAGCCACAGAGTACTACGTGAGTGCATTGTAAGCACTTTTTAAGGCCCCAATTTAATGTGGTGGAAGGATTACAGGCTTTGAGGTCAGACCTACCATGGTTTGAATTCTGGCTCTACCACTTAGCAGCTAAGAGACTGGAGAAGTCACTTAACCTCTCTGGGCCTCATGCAGCTTTTAAAATCCATCAAATGGACAAAATCGTAACTTGGTTCTGAGTTTCTCAAACTTAGATACATATCAAAATCACCTAGGCACCTTTTTTTTTTTTTAAGATGGAATCTTACTCTGTTTCCCAGGCTGGAGTGCAGTGGCATGATCTTGGCTCACTGCAACCTCCACTCTGCTGGTTCAAGTGATTCTCCTTCCTCAGCCTCCCTAGTAGCTGGTATTACAGGCACCTGCCACTGCCCCTGGTTAATTTTTGTATTTTTAGTAGAGACGGGGGTTTCACCATCTTGGCCAGGCTGGTCTTGAACTCCTGACCTCGTGATCCACCCGCCTTGGCCTCCCAAAGTGCTGGGATTACAGGCATGAGCCACCATGCCTGACCTAGGGAGCTTTTAAAAATGATCAGCTTTTAAATATGATCATCAGTAAATGCTGGCTGGGCATGGTGGCTCACACCTGTAATCCTAGCACTTTGGGAGGCCGAGGTGGGTGGATCACGAGGTCAGGAGTTCGAGGCCAGCCTGACCAACATGTTGAAACCCCACCTCTACTAAAAATACAAAAATTAGCTGGGTGTGGTGGCGTGCGCCTGTAATCCCAGCTCTTCAGGAGGCTGAGGCAGAATTACTTGAATCCGGGAGGCGGAGGTTGCAGTGAGCTGAGATCGCACCACTGCACTCCAGCCTGGGTGACACAGAGAGACTCCATTAAAAAAAAAAAAAAAAATCAGTGCTTGGGTTAGGCTGCACCCAGACCTGATTAAGTCAGACTGGGGAAATGGGAGGAAGGGAGGATTGGACATCATGATTTTAAAAAGCTATCTGGGTGATTCTGTTATGTAGTCAGGGCTGGGAACCACTGCCTGAGCCTCTTGAGATGCTGAGACAATGCTGGTTCAACCCTTTCCTTCCTTAGACTTGGGAAATATAGTCTGGCTATAGTGGTTCTGGGAGCAGCGGGGATCCCAGGCAGGTTTCTGAGGCTGAGATCCAAGAGGGCAGGATGGGGACCCAGGGACCGCAACTAGCTCATGAGATGGGGCGTGGTCAAGGCCAATAAAACCCCAGCACTCCCCTCCTCAGTGTCCCTCTCCCTGGCCAGTGAAATGAGAGTTGATTACCTTGTTTGTCCAGCTCTAGACAACCCCAGGGAAATCAACCAATCAGGGCTTCTGACAAAATGAAGACCAAGAATGATATCATAGAGGAAGTGATGCTAAGTTTTATTTCAGGCCAGCCTTACCTCCCTCATCTCTTTGATCTCATCACAACCTTGTAGTATAGGCACCATGATGCCCATTTTACGGATGAATAAACGGAGGCTCTTTGAGGTTAAGTAACTGACTATGTATCCTTTAAGTACGAGAGCCACAAGCCAAACCCAGTCTATCTAATTCCAAAACTCTTCATCTGCCTCCTGTACATGTGGCCTTCCTTACATCAGTAAATAAAGGATGTAGTTTATTATAAGTTTCTTGGGTCAGACATCCTGGAGTCACCTTTGACTCCTCTCTTTCCCTCACACCCCACATCTAACCCATTGGGAAATCCCACTGAATCTGTCTTTACGACTTATCAAGAATGCAAGCAGGTCGCCACCTCCCTGCTCCCACCTGGGTCTGAACACCTCCATCTCTCACCTGAAATAATGACGGCTCTCACCACCTCTGCACTTACCCACATTGTGTACTTGCAGCACAGCAGCTGGGCTGCTAATAGAATGTTTCCCTGACACTGCCCTCCCATGGCTTCCATCCCACTGTAAGTCAAAGCCAAGTCTTCACCATGGCCTGTACTGCCCTGCACAACGGAGACTCTCTGAGCTCATTGCCTACCACTTCTCCCCAGGGCCTCACACTGCTTTCCTGAAAGCTCTCCAAGTACAGGCTTCTGCCCTTGCTGTTCCCTCCTCCCGGAATGTTCCTCCCCCAGCATTGACATGGTTTTCTGCTCTCCCATCCTCATGATTTTCAGGGTGACTCTAATGTCACCTGTTTAAAATGGAAATGAACCCACCAGCACACCGTGTGCTCCTCTCCTGTTTTATTTTTTCTCCATAGTGCTCATCACCATCTGGTATCCTACCAGTATAACCCTACTGATTTGTTTATTGTCTGTCTTCTGTGATTAGATCTTCCTCTGTTTGGCTCACTGCTCCATCCCAGGTGCCTTGAACAATGCCTAGTGCATAGGAGGTGCTCAGCAAGTACTTGAATGAATGAATGAATGAATGAATGAATGAATGAATGAGTGAATCCTGCCACTCCCTCAAGGGAAAGGTGAGATGACCTCTGAGCAGCGGCTAGTGAAAAAACTTGGGAGACAAGGTTGGGGAGAGGTGTTCCCAGTGGGCTGCTGAATCTCCGCTACTGGTCTAGGGGGTGAATGAAGGGATGGCTCAGGAGGCCCCTAGAGTATTAACTTTTGGGCCCTGGTCTGTGGATCGCTGTGAATGCCAAGGATCTCCAGATGGGCTCTGAACTAATCCAATAATGCAAATCCTCTGTCCTTTCAGGAGAGTGACTGGCATGGCCAAATAATTTTTACCTGTTACTAAGCCTACTTCTCAGCAACCTATAAAACACAGGCTCTGGAGTCAAACTGTCTGAGTTTAAAACCCAGTGTTACCACTTGTCACCCATGAGTGACTTCGGGCAAGCTGGTCAGTCTCTCTGTTCCACCTTTATAAAATGAAGACAATCCTTATACCCATTTATAGCATCATGAAGATTCCAGGAGACGATGCCTGCAGAGAGCTTAGTACAGGGACAGGCATGAATTAACATTCAGTAAAGGTCAGCTCTTGTAATTAAGTGAGGTGTAGGGAGTTACTAAACATCGATACTCACAAATGAAATTTGTGTGTTGCTGGAGTTTACTGAAGACTTTAATTTGGCATTCTAGCACAAAAGTCCACAACATGCCAAGCAATCCGGGCGGTACTGCCACGCCCCCACCACACCTGAGCTGAGCTGAGAGTTCAAGTTAATGACTGGGGATGTGCGTGGTTACCAGTGACAGCATCAGCAGTGTTGTCTTGAGTTGCTGCTGCTTTCCAGCTGCCACCATTCTTGCTTTTTAATGATAAATTACCATTAGTTTAGTTTCATCATTACCCATTTAGTTTGTTGTGGGTTGTTTGCTTAACAACAGTAATTTGGGCTTATGATTTTTCAGTGGCTGGGTTTTAAGGCATGTATGCATTGCACTTCAATGATGCATCATCTATCTGTCTTCCTAAGGCAAATCTTTCTCTAGTATTTCCCTATAATCGTCTGCCTGTAACTTTCATGTTATCTCTGGGTTCTTTTTTTGCTAAAAAAACAGGGACAGATGAACAGGAGGCTGTGAGTGGTTTTACTCTGCTGAAGCAGGCTGTGGTCAAAGAGGATGAGAGACACTGTTCTAGATCAATTTCCGCTCTCCCTCCCGTTTTATTGATGGGAAAACTGAGGCTCTGAGAGGTAAAGGATCAGAGTTCATACACAGTCACTAAAATCTAGTCCTCCCGGCCTGGGCTTCTTCCACACCACATGACCTGCCTAGGCCAGTTCCCTTTCTCCATGGAGGACTTTGGGTCCTAACGAAGGTGCCTTGAAATTGCCCACTCTTGGGTTAGAGTGTCCTCCTGGATCTTCCAATATGGGCCTGGTTTGAAGTAGATTTATGTAGCGCGTAAGAGTTGTGGCTCTAGAGTCGGACTACTTTGTTGAACTGCGTGACTTGGATGAGTTACTTAATCTCCTTGTGCCTCAATTTCCTCAGCTGTAAAATAAGGATAATGATAGTACTGACCTCCTATATCTGGCAGAAGTTGGTAAGACAGTTCATGTAGCATGCATAATGCCTGGCACATAGAAAATGCTCAGTGAAGGCTGGGTGCAGTGGCTCATGCCTGTAATCCCAGTACTTTGGGAGACTGAGGCGGGAGGATCGCGTGAGCTCAGAAGTTTGAGACCGGCCTGGGCAACACGGCGAAACTTCGTCTCTAAAAAAAAAAAAAAAAATTAACTGGGTGTGGTGGTGCACACCTGTAATCCCAGCCACTTGGGAGGCTGAGGTGGGAGGATTGCTTGAGCCCAAGAGGTGGAGGCTGCAGTAAGCCAAGATCACACCACTGCTCTCCAGCCTGGGTGACAGAGAGAGACCCTGTTTCCAAAAAAAAAAAAAAAAAAAAAGAAAGAAAGAAAGAAAGAAAGAGACAGAGAGAAACAGAGAGAGAAAGAAAGGAAATAAAAGAAAAGGGAAGAGAAGAAAAAGAAAATGCTCAGTGAGTAATGATTATTGTTAATATTTTTGGAACCTCTCAGGGCATTATTATGCCCATTTAATAGATAGGAAAATGGAGTGTCAGAGTTGTAGAGACTCTGAACTCAATACTTGTGGGTATACAGCCAGAGTCCTTCTATTCCCAACACCACCTTCAGGGCTAACCTCGGTGTCTCTGTGCTTAGGTTCTCCCTTGACACTCTCTTCTTCTTCATTGGTGCTCCACTGTGTAGTCGGGCAGTCAAAAGCAGCTTTCTACACATTTCTAGGCTACTGGGAATCATTCTGTCTTTGTTATGCATGGGCAGAGCCTCTCTCCCATTCCTTTGCAAGTGACTTGGAGGCAGAGACTGCTGTTTCTTTAAAACACATCTGAGAGAGGGTGGCACAGAGCAGGAATGCCCATCTGATAGGTCCCACCTGCCTGGCTGGTGGGAAGATGGCTGGGATGGCGTTTGAATGGGGAGGCATTGACAGGTTCCAAACAGACTGCAAGCTTCCCTGTGGCCTGTGGAGTGCTGTTCCTGGGTGGAGAGAGGCCCTGGGGCATTTCATGTCCTGGTCCTCCACCTCAGCTCTTGCACCTGTGAGTCGTTCAGCAAGTGTGCTTAGGGTGGACAATTGGGGCAAAGACAGAAAACACCTTCCTTTGAAACTGAAGTTAGTAAATTCAACAGAAAGGAGGTGAGATTAAGCCATCAGCAGCTGAGAGCTGGTCTAAGAAACAGCTTGGAGCTGGGTTGTTGCAGCATTGAAAGGGTTTCCTAAATCTCAACACAAGCTTTGAATACAATCACCATTAGAGAAGTAGTAGCATCTATTGTTATAATAGAAGATTATTATATATACCCTGCTCCAGGGTGAAGGAATCAGGAATTGGCTGTCTCCTGTGCTGAGAAAGGGTGGGGGAGATAGCTGCCATGCACACCTTAGTCTTTCCTTCTGGAGTGAGAAACAGGACTAAGGTTTATAGAGCACCTACTGTGTGCCAGGCCGTGTGCTAAGGATCCTGTCTTCCTTTATATGCTCCAGCCACACTAACCTTCATTTCCTCTCAAACCTATTTTTTCCCACCAGAGGGCCTTTGCACGTGCTGCTCTTCCTGCTTCTTCTCCCTGCCCTTTGCACGCATGTCTGCTTAATACCATTCAAGCTTTAGCTCAAAGTTTGTCTTCTCCGAAAGGCCTTCTACAACTCTAGTTAAAGCCATATCTCCACCCTGCCCCACCATCACACTCCTCCACATCCCTGTATTCTATCTTCTTTAATACACTTCTCCATTCTCAAATATTTTATTTATTTGCTTGCTTATTTTCTGCTTCCCACCACTACAATGTAAGCTCTTTGAGGGATGGGATTCTTTCAGCTTTGTTCACAAAAATATACTTGAAGTCTAGAACAGTGCCTGGCACATAGTATGTGTTTAACAAATATCTTTTACCATCTGGTGGCTGGGGCCTTTCCCCATGGCATTTTATGCAAACCTCACTAGGATCCCGGGAGGTGGTATAAAGGTTCCATTCTTCACACAGGATCAGGGAGCATGAGGGACTTTCTCAGTGAATAAGTAATAAAGCCAGGATTCTACCTAGGTGTTTTGTTTTGTTTTGTTTTGTTTTGTTTTGTTTTTTACTTCAAAACTGTACTTTTAAGTACACCACACTGCTTCACCAGGGGAGAGACAGGGACCTGAGATCAGTATAAGGTAATGACACTAGCCATTTGCATAACCAAGATCCCTTCGACTTCCATCAAGCAACCATCTGGTCTTGGGCTGGTTTCTAAGGACATCTTGCCGAAAGAAGAAGGTGCTGACCACCTGATGTGACTCTTCCATGTTGCCTAGCAGTCATCTCTTCCAAGGAAAGCTAATCAGTGGGCATTCTATTTATCCTCCAGTCTTTTGTGAGAGCTTGGTTAATAAAAGCCTCCACCCCATGCCTGCCCCTTGGAGGCTGTAACTCCTGGGGCTACAGATACAAGGAGCTCCGGATCAGGCACAGCTGAGAAGCAAATCCTGCTGCCACCCCATGAAGGGTGAATAAGGTATGCTCAGACGAAACTTGTTTCAGCACTTCAGGCCAAAAATCATCACCACATAAATCTCTTTGCATGGAACATCTCCCCCACCCCGGAAAGGTGGCCCATTTCTTTCAAGTGATATCAGACAGGGCGAAATTCCTAAACAAGCAACGAATATGGACACTGTCTGGAAGTCAGCTGTTGTAATGGCTTGCCTGGGTTCATGCTCCTCACAGCCCCCTTCTGTTTACAACGGAATCCCTGGCTTCACCCCCACTCCCAGCTATAGGCTGAGCCCTGAACCCCGCTCCGAAATGCGTCTGCCCTCCTCCAGCCACTTCTCCTCAGGGCCAGCTCAGACCTGACGCTCCAGCTCTGGTTATTGGGTAAACTGTCTCACGCTTGGACTTGGCTCACTACTGAATGTCAATTCCAGTGACTGGGAGTGCATTTCACAAATTAATTGCTATTTTTGTGAGTGTCTAAAGGTGAGTGGAGTAGGTAGGGGGCCGTGGCTCCTGTTTCCCTTCCTTCCTGGTAGCAGCTCCCCTGGAGGGCAGCTTCTGTGGGTCACTCTGAGGTTCTTCTGAAGACACAACCTGAAGCCCACTCCTTCATCTTTTCCAGCAATTTCGTAAGCATTCAATTTCCTTTTATGAATCCCTTTTATACCTAAAGTGACCATGGCTGTTTCTCTTTCCTGCACTGAACTCTGACTGATACTCTACTGTGTGCCTGGTCTTGGGCTAAGCTTTTGGGTCAAAGAAGCAAGTCAGACACAGTCCTGTCCCCAGGGTGCTCATTCTGGTTGGACGGGAGTAGGGGGTGATGTGAGAACTTGAAGGGGACCACTGGATAGTCTTGGTGGGGGAAAGCCCCAACTCTGCAGATCATGGAGAGGGTATCTGAGTGTCAGAGAGGGCTCTCCTAGGCCGTCCCCAACACAAGGAGCAGTTTTCAAGGCAAAGAAACAGCAGCACGACCTTCTAGGTGGAGATGAATCACATACAAAGTTCTCCTCTTAGCCTCTCTCCTAGAGGTGGCCTCACTTCCTGCAGAGTGACTCTCTGACCTGCCTCTCTGTGGGCCTGGAGTGCCCCACACTGACATCTCAGCATCTGCACCGGCCCCTGCCTGCATTCTGACACCCTTCTGTGCTACCTCTGCTTGCCTCTCACGAGGCTGACCCCTTACCCGATGTCATCTACCCACCTCCTGCCACTGCTGATTGGGGAGAGGAAGGGACCTGACCTTCATGAGGCACTCGTGTGCGCCAGGCATACGATGCCAAGTGATTTCCAGACACACTATCACATTCACCCATCCATTCAACAAGTGTTTCTTGCACACCTATTAGATCCTGGATAGTATTCTAGCTCTAGGAGATTCTAGCTTCAGGATTGAACAAAACAGATGTAAGAATGTGGATCTCACATTCTCTAGCAAGGTAGACAACCAACAAGGAAACAAGTCCAATAGGACATGGAATACATCTAATGATGTTAAGTGCTGTGGGGAAGAGTGCCAAGACAGGGATGGGGACCAGGAAATGGCAGGACCTGTTGCAGGGTTCAGTAAGTGGTTGGGGAGGTCTCACTGAGAAGTCGGCATTCGAGTAAAGATCTAAAGGGAGTGAAGGAGCATCTGTGCAAACATTTTTGGCGAAAACACCAGGCAGAGGTGGGAGGATCCTTGAATCTTCACTGCGGGGACAGCTACTGTGGTTGACCTCACTTCACAGGCAGGAAAATGAGAGCCCTGAGAGGCTGAGCATCTTGCTCAATGTCGCACAATTACAATCCCGAGGCACACATGTCCTGCCATAGAGCCCACGCTGACACACCTTGCTGCCTCTCATTCTCTCCTGGTCCTGGGTTCCAAATTCCTGGCAGGCCTTTTTGCCCTACCTGGGGCTGGCCCAGGCCTGTCCAAGCCCCAACGGTGTGTCTGGTCAATGGATCCCCTCTCTTCCTGGCCTGCCCCATGCTCTGTGCTGACAGCCGATACAGAGCTCACCTCACTTTTGGCAGGATGACAGTTTCTATATTTAGGCGACTCATGAATCTTTCTGGGATTCTGATGAATTGCTGTTTTCCTGAGCTCTGGCTGGAGTTGCTCTTCTCTGTGATTCAAACGTTAATGCTCCCCGAGGTCTTTCCTGCAGGAGTTACTGCTGGGGGGTAATTGGATGTGGCAGAGCTTCCTCCAGCCACTGACCCAATTCCTCTTGGCTCAAACCTCAGGCAGGAATGGAGGTGGCATTGGAGGAGTAGAGAGCTCACTAGGCTCTCTGGAAACAGCTGTCCCAAAAGCACATGCATGCACACACCCACACACACACACTTATACACACATGGTTATGCACACATGCAATCCCAACTGTTGCAGGGGCTTGCTCAAGGCTTGCTTGCCCGCAGCTATGTCCTGTAATTGAGCCCTTTGGAATAATAACCCACTTGTCAAGAATCTCTTGGAGTCAGGCCCTGTCCTGGAACTGCCTGTGGGTGATTTTCCAAGGCAAAGGACTTCAGAATGCCCCTTGCCTTGCCCATGTCTAAATTTCCCTAGTATCCCATCATCATTAGGAGCTGGTCACTTGGCTCTTCTCCCTGACACACTCCTAACCTCCAACACAACAATCTGGGCCCCACTCTTTCTCTTTGGCGAGCTGTCTCTGCCCTTCCTTTTGATTCACGTGTCTCTCTTCCTCTCATGCTTAGTGTGTATATCTTGGTTCTTCTTGCTATTTCTATCATCTTCAATGTATTAAACGCTGTCTGAGGTGTAAGGAAAACAGAGACTAAGTAAACCCCTAGCATAGAACCTGGACGCTGGTCCAGGAGGCCCCACATGGCCCTGGGATCCTATTCTGGACCCAGAGTTTCTGGATGGGCACCCCCTGTGCAGGAGGTCTGTGCCAGAGATTTGTCTGCCAATCCTGGTCATCTTTGGCCCAAGAGCTGGGCTTTCCCCTTTGTGGGCTTAGGAATCTAGGGAGAAGAAGGGAGGGCCTAATAGTCATGCTGTGCCATGCTGAGATTTGCAGAATGTCGAACTTTATGGGAGACTCTGACTTGGTCTAGTCTAAGTGTCTCAGTGCTCATAAGAGAAAACTAAGGCCCGAGCTAGGTAGTTACAGAATGGCTCAGTCTTGGGTCGGGTTTTCTAAGTACTGGGCTGTCTTCTAAGGGGGTGTGTGTGTGTGTGTGTGCGCGCACACATATATTTGTGAATATTTAGGCGGTAGGTGCTTCAAAGGTTGGTTGAGAGGGGATTTGGTAAGGATGGGGGAATCTGATTATTCTCTAAATGGACTCAGCCCACAAATCAGCCAAAAAAGCCTTTCTTTCTAGGTTCTTGGATTCCTGATGCCACTCTGACCAAGCACCTTCTCACTCATTTAAGAAGCCCAGTTCCAGAGATACGATAAGGACATTGCTAATTTGGTTCCCTTGCTGACATCCTCAGCTACCTTTTGAGGAGAGGAACAAGGAAAAGGTAAATGGTAATGGAGGATTTGCCTTTCCATGTAAGGACTTATTGAGGCATTCCCTGTAGACTAATTTTAGACTTCACTTTCACTTATTCATTCATTCATTCAACCAATCATTCACTCAGTAATTACGTATTGGAGACCAGCTGACGTATTTCAAGCAGTGTGTGGAGGCATGGGCGAGTCAAAGACATAAATTAAAGAATAAAGGACTTACACCGCAATTTGGTGAGCACCTTCTGTCTCGATGTAGTGGACACTGTAATACCCAGAGACATTAGGCATGTATGGACACTGTGCCCACTCCAACCTGGACTGAATTCCAGCCTGTGAGACCTTGGACAGATATTCAATGATAATCATAAGTGCTATAATTTATAAAGTATTTCTGTCAGGCACTTGTCTAAGTACTTTCCTGAATTTACACAATTGCTCTAACCTTTTATTTCTTCATCTAGGGAATGGAGATGAGAATTCCTTCCACACTGGTGGTGGTAAGGATTAAATAGGTAAATTAATGGTTATAAAGTTACCAACATATTGCTTGACCCATAATGGGTGCTTATTAAATGTTACTTCCTTTGCTGTCTGACTCTGCTGTCAAAAAGCTCACTCTCTGGGGGAGAAAAAGTCTATGAACAGAGACAATAAGCATAAAGTTGAGAGCCAAGTTCCAAAGGACAGTTAGGACCAAGTACTGGCAGGGAGAGTGTCCAGGGCAGTGAGGAGTTCCCATTATCTGGGAAAATTAAGAAATGCTTGGTCCCACCTTGTTTCTGGGGTCCCTGAACTCTGCCCCCTCCCTAACTACAGGTGTTACTGAGGTCCTGGCATGCCTCATACCCCAGGACCCCTGGGTGAAGGCAAGACTCACTCCCCTGGGGCCTCAAATAAGGCCCTCCCCTCCTGACCTCATCCTTGCAGTGACTGGAAGGAGGTGGGCTGCAGGGAAGTACAGTGAGAGTCGAGACCACAGGCAGACCCAGAACCTGGGCAAACAGAATCCCTCTCCCACTGCACTGCGGGCACTAAACGGCATTGCATAAAGGCTGGCTTTGCAGAATGCATCTCGACAACTCATCAGAGAATGTCAAATTCAGCTAAAGCTTTAGCAATGACAGTGATTTGTTTGTTTCCACTGAAGAGCTCAAAAAAGAGGCAGGATTTTAACTTCTTCCAAAGAAAAGAGCATCATTTGGTAACAGACTGGCATCATAGAATCACAGAATCACAATATCTTATGACTGGAAGAGTTAGCAATGTCTGTCTCATTGACAGATTGTAACAATTCAGTGAGTCAGTGTATATAAAGTGCCTCCTACAGAGCTTGGCACATAGTAGGTACACACTGACTGATCATACGTTCCAAACCCCATGTTAAAGATGAAGCACCAGACCAACACGTGACACTCAACATGTCCCAAGCCACATTTGCCCTCTGCACTTCCGCTGTCACCAGTCCCTGGTCCCATGAAATAGCACTGCTTCCTCCTCCTCGCCATTTCTCTTGGTGGCACCACCCTCCCAAGTAGTGAGCCAGCCATGACCAAAGCCCCTGAGGCAGTTGGGACTCCTCTCTTGACCTCTGTTCAGTCACTTGCTAAGTCACAGGGGTTCTACCACTACAGTGACTTCTAGTTCTGCTTCTAGCTTCTTAGTACTGCCACCATCACACTAGTTGAGTTCCTTGTCATTTCTCACCTGGATCATTGTCACAGCCTCTGAATTGTTCCTGCCCCGCCTCCCCCGCCCCCAACCCAGTTCCCTTCTCCAGTTTTTGTGTCTCTTCTCTCCAAACAATTTTACCCGTGATGCTAAATATATTTTTCAAAAAGCAGCTCTGCTGCTACCCCTGTATTTAAAAATCTTTAATGGCTCCCGACTGCCTACTGTATTAAGTACAAACTCCTCACTCTGGCATTCAAGGTCTTAACATAATAGTGCCACAGGCTGACTCTATGAGCCATGCTTAGTAAAACTAGATGATCTTCTATTTCCCAAACATGACTACCCCATTTGACAATCCCAAGCCCTCTGCCTGACATGCCTTCCTCAGCCTCTATTTGCTTAAGGCCAGCCCATCCTTCAGGGCCTTTCAAATACCATTTCCTATAGGAAGTCATCCTTCCCATTTCTAACCAGATGTGACTGTTTCAATGTTCCCTCCAAAGCTCCTGTTGAAATTTAATTGCCATTGGACCAATATTAAGATGTGGAGCATTTAAGAGGTAATTATACTACGAGGGCTCTGCCCTCATTAAATGCAATAATGCCAATATTGCAGAATTGGGTTAGTTATTGAGGGAGTGGACTCCTGATAAAAGGATGAAGCTTGTCCTACTTTCTTTCTCTGTCTCACATGCCCACTTCCACCTTCTGTCCTTCACCATGGACACCTGCTTTTCCCAGATGCAGGTGCCATGATCTTGGACTTCCCAGCCTCAGAACTGGGAGCCAAAAAACTTTGGTTCTTTATAAATTATGCAGTCTGCAGCATTCTGTTAAGACAGAAAGTTGGTGCCAAAGAGTGGCACTGTTGCTATAACAAATACCTGAAAATATGAAAGTGGCTTTGGAACTGAGTAACGGGTAGAGGCTGAAATAATTTGGAAAACCAGGCTAGAAAAAGCCTGTATTGCTATGAATCCGTGGAGCAGTAAGGAAGATTCTGGTGACGCCCCAGAAGAGAGGAGCTATAGGGAAAGTCTGGAACTCTTAGAAATTACTTAAAGGGTAGTGATAAGAATGCTGGTAGAAATTTGGATGATAAAAGGCATTATGATGAGATCTCAGACAAAAATGAGGAACAAGGTAGTGGAAACTGGAGGAAAGACTATTCTTGTTATACAGTTGCAAAGAACTTGGTGGAATTGTGTCTGTGTCCTAGGACTTTGTGGAAGGCAGAACTTAAGGACAATGAATTAGGCTATCTGGAAGAAAAAATATCTAAGCAGCAAAGCATTCAGGCTGCTGTGTGGCTACCTTTAACCACATATAGTAAGATAAAATAGGAAAGAAATTATTAATACTTAAAGACAAAATTTACAAATAAAAGGAAAGCAGAGAGAAAAGATTTGAAAAACTCTCAGTCTGGTCATATAAAGAAAAAACCCCGCATTTTTAGGAGAGCAAACAAAGGGGGTGGCCAAGCAATAGTTTGCTAAAGAAACTAATACTGATAGAAGAAAGATAGATGCTATTCATCAAGACAATGGGAGAAAGACCCCAAAGGCATTTCAGAAATCTTGAAGGCTGCCCTTCTCATCACAGGTCCAGAGTTCTAGGAGGGCAGAATGGTTTTAGGGGATGAACCAGGAGCGCTGTCCACAGGTTCACTGCCCAGAGCTGCTTGGGACCCTATGCCCCACATTCTAGCACAGCATTTTTCTGCTGCCCCAGCTAAGGCTCAAGTGGGCCCAGGTGTGGCTTGACCTGCTGGATGGTAGAAGCAAGAAGCCTTGGCAGTGTCCATATGGTGTGAATTCTACAGGAATAAAGAATGCAAGAGCTGTGGAGGCATGGTTTCCTCCACCTAGATTTCTTGCCCCATTCAGGGGAGTGGTTCAACCTCTGCTGTGTCTCTTTCCTTCCAGCTGCTCTCTCATTGTCCATGGTGCTTAGACAGCATTTGAACAAAACAATAAAATGGGGAAAGGCACTACCTCACTCAGAGATTCGCTGTGAAAAATCATTTAGATGAGACTGGTAAACCACTCAGCTCAGTGACTTACAGACAGTAAGCTAAAAGTTAGCAATTATGGTTACAAATGAGAAAACAGAAGCTCAGAAGGGCTGTACAATGTACCCAAATAAAACAGCTAGAAAACAAAGGAGTTTGGCTTTGAACTCAAGTCTGTTTGCTTTCAAATCTCTCCTTTTCTCAAAATGCCACCCAGAGGTACATTGAAGACCTCTAGAGTCTCTTGTGGTGTTTGAGCTCATGGAGCGGACGCTACGAAGTTCCAGAGTCAATGAAACTCCCGCTGAGTCTCACATCCTTCTCTGCCATATATAGCAGAGGGGGTTTCTGGGGAAGACGTCTATGAAGGTGCCTCTCACCCACCTTCTGGTCTCAGCACATTCCCAGCCCTCACGGTTACCTCTGGTAGCTCCAATTCTCCTCCAGCTTCCACTGTAATAACACCTTCAGGAATGATATTCTTTTTAGCCCCCCAAGATTAGTCCATTTGCATCAGAGCCAACTGTGTCCCTGCTAGGAAGGCAGCAGAGGGGAGAGAGCTTTCTGGAAGCTAATGATGTGGAACCAACAGTGCTGGAAACACGCACAGTCATTATGTGGGAATGTGGGAGCCCTTCCAGGGGAATCGAGTGTAGCCAAGCCATCCTTTCGGTAAATTTTTCTCAAGTTTTACTCACCTGAAGATTATTTTCATGGAAATGTCTGGCAGGGCAAGCTAAACATGTTACAGGGAGATTCATGATCTAAGTGGCAGGACCCTGACTCACAAAGACTCAACACTGAGAAGTTTAGATATAAGAAAATCATCAGTGATTACTTATATTACAAAAAGATTCACCTCTAAATTCCCTTCAAATAGGAAATGACCTCCTGTTGTTGTTTTTAAGATAGATCATTAACTATTTGACTAGGAGATGCGAGAGTGGGAGGTCAGACAAAGATAAAGGAACAAGTAGGAAAAAATCTACCCACTGGTGGCCCTTTAGGAGAGCTCTGGAAAAATATCCAGGAGGGGAAGGACTTCATCCTTGTGGCCCAGTATCTGCAGCATCGCCTGTCTCCTTCATGCAGGCTTCACTGAGACATTTGCCCAGATGTTTGTGCAGCTCTCTCACGTAAATACCAAGAGGCCCTGTGCTTCCCAGACTTCAAAAACAAAAGGAAGGGCAAGAAGGGCTAGAAACCCAGCAGGACAAAGCATGAGAACTTCTTGCATCAAGGGCTTCAAAGATCTTACAGGTCATAAAAGACTAAAGACCAGGTTGCCCAAGCCCTCATCAGACACATTTCTACAACATTCTACAACACTCCCATCACATATTCACTCTACTTTTGCTGGAGATAAGGAGCTCTCTACTTCCTATAGCAACATATTTCAGTTTGCACAGCCCTGACCAATTGGAATTTGTTCTTGTTGAACCCAACATATGGCACCCCTTTCACTTGACTTAGATCTGCCCTCTTCCCCTCTATAGGCCTTCAGATGTGTGAAGTTGTGGGCCTCGACCAAGGTAAATTGATGCGAAGGCTGGAATTGGCTCCTCAGCCTCCAACATCTACATGCTCAAGAATACATCAAAACCCTCAATGGAATGGTGATTTGATGCATCACCTCTGTGAGTTGGAGGGGTAGCAAGAAGGTACCATGAATTAGAAGACCTAAGTTCTCAGTCTTACCCTGCCACTGGCTTTCTCTAAAAGCCAGTACATATTAATGTTTTCTTTTACCCAGGAAATTTTATCAAAACCATTGGTTTCTGTTGACTAGCAAATTCCTGTCTCTAGCCCAAACTTCTCAGAATCCTAGACTTGTAAATCCCATTGCTTACTTAACATGTTTTAGTAGTCTCAGAGGCTCCTCAAACTCAACATGTCCACACTTGGTCGTCTTCTGGGGACCAATCCTACAGAATGGAGCCATCACGCATCCAGTTGCACAAATGTTGCCTTTCAACCTTCTCTGTCAACACCCCCCATCTAACACATTACCAAGTCCCATTGATTTCACCTCAATATAGCTCAGTTCCACCTGCTTTTCTCCATCACCATTGTTATCATGTCTGTTATCCATTACTTGAACTCAGGTACCAGCCTCCTAACAGGTCTCCCAGCAGCCCCTCTGGCCTCCCTCCAATGTGTTTTCCAAATCAGAGTGATTCCTTCAAAACACAAATCAGATCAAGTGCTCAAGGGCTTTCCATTGTCCTCAGAATAGAAATAGAATTATTTAACCTGGGGTCATAACCCTGCAACGTGGCCTCTGTTTGTTTTTAGCCATCTCCAACCTCATCTCACTCTGGGCTCTAATCACTTGGGCCCCCTTTTAGTGCCCTGTGTTTGTTCCACTTCCTCTCACCACAAGGTCTTTGCAAACCTTGTTCCATCTGCCTGGAAAGCCCTTCTCAGCCCAGTTAAATTCTCATCCTTTAAATTTCAGCTTCCTGGCCAATTTCTCTCCTCACACACTCTCATATTACTGTGGCCCTCTCCCTTTTCACACTGGTCAGAGCTGCAATGCTTATTTTCACTCTTGTCTAATTATTTGATTAATGTATGTCTCCTCCACCAAGTTTGAAACTGCTTGATAGGAAGGAGCGATGAATCTGTTTTTGCTCATGATTTCATCATGCCCCCTGATAGTATAGCACTTGCTGCATGAAACTTTCCCAATAACTAGTAGTGGATGGGATGAGTAATGTATCCTATACTCCCAAATGATCACTGTCCTAAAGTTCAACTTGTGAAGGTAAAGCCTGCATTCAGGCTTCTGGGGGCAATGGGTGAGTGGGTGCAATATTTTCCACACATGGAGTGGCCTAGGAGGCCATGAAAATCCCCAGTCCCTGCCCCTGCCACAGGTAGCAGATGGCTATGCCAAAATTAAAGCCCAGTTCTGCCTTGGCAGATGGGCAGCTCACAAAACATGGTGGGAAGGGCAGTGGTCTTCACTCTGCAAATATCCTAGGTGTAGGGTGCAGGCCTTAGCCCCACATGCCTATCCTTACCCCCTAGGAGACACGAACACAGCACAGGCCCTCTGGACAGCCACCTTGCCACTAGTAGAGATGCTAGTTACCCATCAAGAGGGAACTCTGCAAGAGTAATGTTTTCTCCCATGCACGGAACTTCAGGGTTCATGAGAACTTCTCAACTATGAGCTCCTACAGTTCAGAGAGCTCAGTAGTATGGTGGAATGCAGTGGTTCTCAAAGTGTGGTCCCCCCAGACTGGTAGCCTCAGCATCACCTGGGGACTAGGTAAAGATGAAGATTCTCAGGCCTTACCCTGGTCCTCCTGAATCAGAAACTGGGAGGTTGGGGCATTTCAACAAGACTTCCAGCTGTCACTTCACTTCGTGCAAAAGTTTGAGATCTATGGATGTAGTGGAAGGAATATCAGCTTTGGGGAGAGGCAAACCAGAGCTAGAATCCGAGCTGCTCCTGTGCCTGGCTGTGGGCCCGTGATCTCATTCCTTAATCAGTTTGGTCACAGTTTTCTCATCTGCCAGAGGGGATATTATTCATTACTCCCTTCCCCATGGAGATACTCTGAGACTCAGCATGGAAGACGTCTGGCATACAGTACGTGCTCCTTAGATTTTATTTTCCTTCCTTCTTTCTACAACCCCATCCTGCTCTGTAGAAGATGAGGCAGACTCCCAAGCCAGGTCGTACAGAGAGTGAAGGGGAGCCAGGGTTGGGGCACATCCATCTGACTCCTTACTCCCTTTTCCTTAGACCGCCCCCGAGAGGGAGATAATGAGAAACAGGCTATCCAGGGTGGCAGCCTGAATGTGTATGGAACAGCACAGCCTGACTGACTTGAGGCAGCAGAAAACACAGCCACCACAGACCCCAGGTACCTCGGTGCCAAGCTCACGGGGCCTGCTCCTCCACACTGCTGAAGAGGCTGAAGGCTCAAACAGAAAGTGAGACGTTGGGGATGTGGTGAAGGAAGGAGGAGCTGAGTGGGAGACTGGAGGATGCATTTGTCCTGGCCCCCTTCCTGCCTCCTGGAGGGTGAATAAAGAAAGTGCCACCCATGGCTGAAAGTTCATAAGGAAAACAAAATGCTCTGAAGCAGTGAGTGTGACTCGTTTATAGAAGAGACAGCCAGCCCAATGGTTAGAAGCACCGGCTTTGCACCAGACAGGTCTGGGTTCTAAGCCATTTAACAGCCATGAGCTCTTGGGTAAGTGTCTTAAGCTCCTTAAGCGTAAGTATTCTCATTGGTAAAAAGGCAGAACTGTACCTTCCTCATGGGACTGCCATGAGAATCACATTAGCAAACTTGGATGAAGCTACAGGCACTGTGCCTAACACAAAGTAAGGACACTATTGAAGTGATTCCCTTTCCCCAACCTCAGCCTCTGTTGGCTAATTCCTGTGTTCCAGGCAATCAGATGACAGTAGCCTTTGAAGTATTGAGTTGTTCCATTAACCTGGTGCTATAGAGGCCTCATAGGTGCCTCTGCCACCTCGGAGGTCTGCTCTGAAGCCAAGTACATTCACTTCTGGGGGTCTAGAAAGCCTTGAAGACAATCAGGTGAAAGAACAGAGGCAGACTTCCCGGGACCCACTTATTTAGGAAAGTTCAACACATTCTGAAAATCAAATCCATGGGGCCAGTCACGGTGGCTCACGCCTATAATCCCAGCACTTTGGGAGGCCGAGGCAGGTGGATTACTTGAGGTCAGGAGTTTGAGACTAGCCTGACCAACATGGTGAAACCCCGTCTCTACTAAAAATACAAAATTAGCCAGGTGTGGTGGTGTGTGCTTGTAATCCCAGCTACTCAGGAGGCTGAAGCAGGAGAATCACTTGAACTCAGGCAGTGGAGGTTGCAGTGAGCCGAGATCGCACCACTGCACTCCAGCCTGGGCGATGCAGCAAGACTCCATCTCAAAAAAAAAAAAAAAAAAAAAAAAATCCATGTATCCATCCATTCATTCATTCATCAAAGATTCATCATCACTTACTCTTTGAGAGATGATGTGTACATGCTAGAGATACCAATTAATAAGACTTGGTTTTGGCCTTTGGGGAGCTCACATCAACATCTTAGTTGGGGCACTATGGGCTTGCAAGTCACAGATCTGCTTCTTCTCCCAGGCATACAGCAGGATGGCACTGCCCTGCAGTGTGACTTCTGGTCATAGGTGACTTGCTCTGCCCAATGAAAGGAAGGGGCATGTGTCCCTGCATGGAGGACACTTTCAGAGCCTGTGTCCTGGTGACTATGGAAGCTCATATGGAGATGGAGTCTGGGTCCCTGAGTCGCCTGCTGTTGATCTACATAGGACATGTAACTTGAGCAAGAAATGAGCTTGTGTTGTATTAAGCCACTGAGATTTGGAGGTTGTTTCTTCTCATGGCATAACTCAGCCCCTTTCTGACTGATCCAGTCACCAGCTACCCTACTGGCCCTGGCGCCTCTGTCCTTGTGGATGGACCCTTCTCTCTCCCTGTCCCCTACTCCTGCCAAAGGTGGAGCTTCCTTTATCAAAATTTAAAACCCTGAGCAATTAAGATGCTATAAATTGAAAAGTTCTTTCTGACGAATAAAATTGCTCTTATTTCTAATGAATATGAGATGGCTTACATGAAGCTAAGTACTCTGGTGATTATAAAATAGCTGACATAAAATATCAACATTTCTTCTTCCACTGCTAAAGTGGCCTATTAAATTAGTACTGATTAGGCATCTTTCTTTTGCAAAACTTCTTTCTCCGACATTGATTATTTGCACGGTTTTCAACCCCAAGTTTGATCTGGCCTTAGATGCTTTTCTCCTTCTTATCTCTTTAGGGCACATTCTGGGCACTTCTTCCAAGCAGTTGTTTCGAAAAAGCAAATCTCATGGGTAGTTTGTGTCCCCCAATGTCCAAAGATAGTTCTGAGTTTACATCACTTTATTTTTGAAAGCCCTTCATTCCCATTTATTGGTATTTTACTGTTTTTTTTTTCCTGTGTAGGACTAGAGAGAAAAAAAAAGAATTCACAAATAAGAAAAATACCCTACTTTTTTTTTCCAACCAGAATGTGTAGTATTGTGGCACTTGTGGCAGATTGAAATGACTTAATGTAGTTCCCACATTTACAGTGATGAAGGTCTCTGCCATTAAAGAGGCAACATTTCTCAGTTTGTAAAAGCTTTTCCATTCATTCGTCAAGTCCACTGGCTGCTGCCTCCCCTGTCTGTGCGATTAGCTCACTCCTCTTCCTCCTCGCTGCTCCCCCCTCCGCTCAGACCTTCCCATCTCTTCCCAGGGAGGCTCCACTTGGCTCCTGACCAACCTCAGTGCTCTCTTCTTGCTTTTCCAGTGTATTCTCCACCCTGTGGCCAAGAGCAACCTTTCTAAAATACAAATCTGAATTTGCCGTGCCTCTGTTTGACATCCCTCCCCACTGTTCTCTGTGAAAAGCCTAATCTGGACATCCCTCTATGGCCCAGTGCCTGCTTTTGTCTCTGCGTCTCGTGCTGTACACTCAGCAAGCGATGATCCCCACAAAGATGCCACGTTCTTATCCCCTGGCCTCTCTGCACAGGCTCTTTCCCCTTGCTGGAATGTCCTTCATCTCCTCTTCTCTACTGAACATTTGTTCATCCTTCAGACCCCTACTCCTCCTTGGAGAATCTCCACTCTGTAACCCTTCAGGGCTGGGCAGACAGCATCCTGTGGGCTTCCCTACAGTGCTGTAACACTGTCCATGCTGCCTTGAAATCGATTGCTTGTCTGTCTCCCTCACTGGACTGCAAGAGCTTTGAGGGCCAGGAGTGTATGTCATTTCCCTTGATACCTCCAGAGCCTGGCACATCGTAGGGGCTTAAAGAATCGTTTTTTTCTTTTTTGAGACAGAGTCTCACCTGCTCTGTTGACCAGGCTGGAGTACAGTGGCACGATCATGGCTCACTGCAGCCTTGAACTCGTGGGTTCAAGCAATTCCCCCATCTCAGCCTCCTGAGTAGCTGGGAGGCATACACCACCATGCCCAGCTAAGTTTTAAAAATTTTTTGCAGAGATGGGGTCTCACCATGTTGCTCAGGCTGGGGTCTTGAATTTCTGGGCTCAAGTGATTCTTCCTGCTTGGCCTCCCAAAGTACAGGGATTACAGGCATAAGCCACATATTGTTGAATATGAGGGACTAAAACCATTCTTCCATTTGATTTTGATGACAATTCAGGGAAGTATGCAGAGGAAGAGAATTTATCCCTAATTTCACAGGTGAGGAAACTCAGGCTCAGGGACACACAGCCCACACACTATCTTTCAAAGGCCTAATGCTGTCCCTAGAACCCTGGGTCTGGATGTCTCATCCCCGAGCACTGTAGAATGGCCACCAAGGGAAGGGTGAGCATGTGCCTCAGCCAGGCTCTTCCCATAGGTACAGGGGCAGGGAGAAGATAGTAGATGGATTTGCAGCAAGACCTGAACCTGCGTATCTGACCTGGTCAATGCTGAATTTGGATGGCTTTGTTCCATATTCAAGGTATAGGTGACTGGGGACAACTTGTGTCCATAAGTGGAATAAGGTTTCCAGTGATAATCACCTTGTTTTCCCCTGCAATTCCTCCAGAGTAATAATGGGGCTAATTTGGGGGTGGGGAAGTTCTTCAATGGCTGCCCAAGTCTTGGGGGAAAGGAAGTCCCTTATCCTTGGAGAGGGATCCCCTGTGTTCCACTGGCCTCTGACCTGCCTAATGAATCCAACTCATTGAAAACCAAGGAAGAGTTTATGTTGCATGTTATAGAGTCGATGGTCCTCCAGGAGCCCGAGACCCACCATTAAAGAGGAGCTCCTATATTATTGAGTAAAGATAGCACTCACAATGAGCAAAGGAAATAGGAAAGAAGAAGTATGATGCTGAGAATCCTGGACTTGGCTTTGGACAAAAGAAGGCAGAAAAATGGTCTTAGAGAGGACGGCTAAGATAAAGGGGACACCAAACACAACAAGTCACAATTGGTGGACAAAGCTAGGAGAGAAAGGGGTGAGCTGGAGATGGGTGCCTCAGCTTCATTCAGGAAGAGGAAGTTGGGTTATATGATCCACATTCTGCTTCTGGCTTGCTAAGATGCAGCTGACACCTGTCAGCTGACAGCCCAGTATGAGATAAGCACAAGGAGACTGTCTGCTCACGTGCTCATTTCTGAAATTTTGAACTCCTCAGTCTTGGGGAGTGGAGGAGGCTGTTCCTGGAGGAATAAATGCCTGGGAATCTGGTAATGGTGGAGACCCAGTCCAGGGCCTAGAATCATTCTCTTACTTGCTTGCTCAAATAACATGTCTTGAACACCTACTGTGGGCCAGGTGTTGTGCCAGCCAGAGCCCTAGTTTCGAAGGGGGCTGGTCTAGTCCTCTGGAGACCAGTCTAGTTCCTGACCTTACTATGGTCATGGTCTCTGTGAGATTTCATCAAAACTGAGGGTCTTTCTCCCAGAAAAAAAATAACCTAGTGTACATGTACGTACATACACACAAACACACACGCTTGTGTTCTGTGTACAATTCAAGGGGGTTCCCACCTTCCCCTGAAAGTTATCCATGGACCCTGGGTTAAGAATCCCTAGGTTGCAGTTAGTTGCAATGTATTATATTTCTGATAATTGCTAAGAGAATAGATTTTAGGTGTTTTCACCATAAAAAACATTTGCAAGGTAATACATATGTTCATTAGCTTGATTTAGCCACTCCACAATGTGTACTTATTTCAAAACAACATATTGTACATGATAAATATATGTACTTTGTATCTGTCAGTTAAAAAAATTAAAATATGACTGTCATACAAAAAAAATCCCCGGTTTAGAGAGAGAGACAGACATGTAAACAACTGTGTGATATAAAATGTGGAGCTGTGAAACTTGGAGTGAAGTCATGCTCTTTGGGGATAATGTAAAGACTTGGCTTGTTATTCAGTCAACAAATATTTATTTAGCACCTGCTATTTGCCATGCACAGTGCTAGCCACCAGGGACAAAATGATAAATCAAACCATAAAGCCCCTATGCTTTGGATCTTACAGTCCAGTTGACAGGGGCAGTGGCATTTGAACTGAGTCTTGAGGTCAGGAGAGAAGATGGGGGTGGGCACCCAGGCAGAGAGAACAGTGTGCAGCAGGAGAACTATCTGAGTTCTAGGCGCATGAGCCGATAGGCATCATCTCTCCACTGAGTCCCTCCACCGACCTAGAGGATCAGTTTCCAATGTTCCTTTTTGAAAAAGACAGCCCAACAGAAGAGGGCCCCGTGCAGGCAGGGGAAGCTGTGTGTGCGCTCATACATAAGCATAAATGAGCTGGCTTACTGCCAAGTGGGATGCTGCATCCCTGACAGCCTCCCTGTAGCAGTGCCCAGAGTCGTCACCAGGGTTGGCACAGCCAAGGCACTGCTGAAGTTTCCTTCCTCATTGCAGCCCAGAACCCACATTGGCCAGAATTCCAAGTGCATGAGAAATGGAAGCTCACTGGCGGCTTGGATACTGAAGGTTCCCTGGTGCCCAGTGCAACTGGGCACAACTTTGGAGGCTTTACGCACAACCATTACGCACTGTCCATCACAATGGGGAGTGATGGAGGAGAGCATGCATGCAGCTTCAAACTCGGCTTCCTCTTCTTTAGGCTCAAACACTATTCAGCTCACCTGGAAGACTTCACTCCATTTTAATGGAAGGAAACCAGCTCCTTCCATCCTTCCAGTTTCTTGGCATACTTAATACCCCCATGAGATTTTTGGCAGATTTGTGGCTGGCAGTTAGAGGACGTTTTGCAACTACCACAAAATAACCGTTAAATTAAAATAAATAAATAAAAAGAGATCCAGAAAAAGCATGCAGACACGTCTGGCTTTGTAAAATTACTGTCAGTCAGCCGGCATATGGATTCCTGAAAAGTTGGGCAGAAAGCACAATGTTGTCAAAAGGATCCCTGAAACGGATCCCACTCTACCTGGCAGGCTTTTGTTCGTCCTCAGAACCTGTTAAAATGTCCCTGGCTTTATATAAAGCCTTTTGGGGACTCTTTCTAGTAGAAAGGAACAGACTTTTGTTGTATCTCCACCACGTGCTAGGGACTGGGCTATATCCTACATTATCTCAAACCATCCTCTTTACAACCCCATAGGTAGGTATTACTGCCATTTTACAGGTGAAGAGTCTGAGATCACAAAGTTAAGAGATGTGTACAAGGTTTTGCAACTCATAGGTGATGAGGCCAGAAGTTGAATGGAGCTTCTGCAAATGGCTGCAGAGCTAGCTCCTCTGCTCAAATGACCCTTTCGTCCTGACTTACCATTGTGGGTAACACCCATTTGTAATCATTTGTTGATAGGTTCTTCCCTTCCATTTGGTGGCCCTCCTTGAGTCAGGGGTGCAGAAATGTTTGTGGAATGAAAGTAGAAATAGATTACAGATTCCATCAGAGACGTTTCATTTGTGGTTGCAATCTCTCTAATTCCTTCTTAGATTCTTTGATTGCTTCTTAGGGCTCTCTACATAAACAGCAGAGCCACTCCTGCTTTAAGAAATGTAACCTCCCCTCAAATCCTCCAAGGATAAAAACAATTGGAAAGGAACGGCCAGGAAACTATTGAATGATTTACTATAGGATCTTGACCCACACTCATTGAAAGCAGGACTTGGCCAACAATGGTTCTATTTACTTCCACCTTTCAGAAACGTACTTGTTCAAACTAGAAATCTCTGAGCATTCCAGATGCATTCAGTTAAAAGAGGTAATTTGTTAGTTATGTTGTTAGTGACCAGAATGATCCCAGGCCACACAATGAGGGGAAGGAGCATGGTCTGAATTAGGGTAACCAGACAGCGCCTGTAGGAGGCATCATGGAAGCAGGAGGATCGCCTTATACTCTTTGCTGCTTCTGTCCCCTCAGCTAGGTCCCTCCGTTCCCAGAATGCTTTGAAGCCAGCCCCACCTGGAGGAGCATCTGCCATCCTTTGCTGGTGAGGTGGGTGGAGGGAATAGCTTCATTGAACTCCCTCCTTACTCTACATTCCACCACCACCACCATCACCACCTTTCCACCAGTCGCCACCTGCTGGGAGTCCAGGAATCACCACCAGGCCTTAGCAGGGATTTGGGGATGCTGATTTACCAAAAAAAGTTCTACTGGGAACCTGGGCTGTGAGAACTGTCATCTATTTGGGGACCCTCTGACATCTAGAGATCGTGCTTCCTGAAGCTACTTTCTATTGACCAGATTCCTAACCCCTGATGACATTAAGGTGCATCCCCCATGTCCGGAGCCTGTGTGTTTGGACTTCTGTGGCATGTTCAGCTCAGACCTATGTGTTCACTGGAAAGGTGGTGGCCCTACCAAGCAAGTCTGGTTGGTTCAATGCTCTGCTCCTTCTGGTCTCTGTGGCAGGCCGAAGGGCCATGCGGCTGTGCTCTGCTTCACATTTTGACATCTCCTTGGGCAATTCAGAGAATCTTTGGGGAGTTTTGGTTGGCTGAGGAAAAATAAAAACCTCTTTGTTGAAAAGTACTTGGCCAGTTCATAGGATACTAGGAGCTGGAAGAGACTTGATGACCAAGATTACCATCAGCCAGGGGTCATCTGTAGTCAAAATGTCAGGTAGGCGGGCAGGACCTGGAACCACAATATCAGAGTTCTGACCTCAACCCCCCACTTAGCAGCTGTGAGCTCTTGGAGGAGTCGTTTACCCTCTCAGCACTTTGTCTTGTTGGGTATTAGTTTCAAATAAAGCCCTATTCACACACAGGTACCAGGGACAAGGACTTGGAGATACCTTTTGAAGGGCACCCAATTTGACTCTCAACACCTATGAAATGGGTACTTCCATTATTCCCGTTTTGTAGGTGAGGAGACTGATCTAGGTCACAATTAGTAGGTGGCAAATCTGGAAGGCAAACCCAGGTGATCTAGCTCCAGTTTATTTTCTAAAATTACGATGTTAAGCAAATGTTTACTGAGCTAGTATATAGCTAGGGGCACAACAGTGAACACAAGAAAACAAACAAAAATCACACCCCCAGCCTGCTCGAGGAAGGGTAAGGAGGTCAGTGTGCTTGAAGCAGAGTGAGGGAGTGTGTGGCAGGAGCTGGAGTCAGAAGGTAATATTGGCCGGGGCCAGATCATGTAGAACCCTGCAGTGACTTTGATGTTTAATTCAAGTGAGATGGGAAAGGGATACAGGGCTTTGAGTGCAGAGTGACAGGATCTGCTTTGTTTTTAAAACGCTGCAGTGTGACAACTAGGTTGAGAACTATTGTGGATCGAAGGCATAAACAGGGAGACAGTCTGAAGGTTATTGCAATAATCTAGGGATGATACGGTGACAGCCTGGAGCAGGGAGGCAGGGGTGGAGGAGAAGTGGTCAGTGAACATTTGGAAGGAACAGCCAGTAGGATTTGCTGACAAGTTGGATGTGGACTTCGTAAAAATGAAGAATCAGGGACGATGTTAAAATTTTTGATCTGAGCACCTGGAAAGCTGGGGTTGCCGCTGACTCTCTTACTTACTCCCCAGGGTGCTTACAAAGAACCAGTAAGATGATAAATGGAAAGCCTGTGTGAACCCCGAAGGTCCACCAAAAGCTATTTGTTGTTGTTATCATTATTGTTTTGTGATCTGAAACTTTCCAGCTCTAGGTTGCAAGAAGATGTCAGACTGGGTTGAACCACCATCAAGAAAATCAGTGTCTCAATTATGGGAGAATATAATTAGCTCATTATAATTTTGATTTGTTCTTTTTCAGCACCTCGCTCTTTTCCCTGCCTGTGCTGAGTACATATTTGAGATTCAAGAAGCCTCTCTCTCTATCATAATGGACAAGGCAACATCAATATAGACAGCAATGGAGAAAACAGTGGCAATTTTGAAATTACCTCCTTGAGATCCTTGTCATTGTATTTTTCAGAGCCATTGTATTTAAATGGAGGAGTTGCAGGCTCTTCACTCTGCACAGCGTGAGTGAAGTACACAATGGTAGACTGCTGTTCCCAAAGAAGTAAATTCATTCCTGCCCAAACTTGCCCAGGTTTCCAGCAAAATCCTTATCAATGTGACAGTTGCCTGTTGAGTTTTCTTAAAGAGAGAGTAATGTTCCATATTGGATTCATGAGTACACTGGTGAATTTTCATTACTTCTGTGGTTCATTTATTCAAACACTTCACAACTTTCATTGACAGGAGGTCGCTATTGTTATCATCCTTCCCATTTTACAGATAAAGAAAATGAGGTCCGGAGAGGTGAAACTGACATGTTCAAGGCCACACAGGGATTAAGAAGCAAAGGTAAGATTTGAAGCCTATCTGCCCCACGCCTAAGTGTAACTCCTCATACTCAACAGTAAGTTCTCAAAGTATTGGTCTCACAGAAACTAACTTTTATTTTTGCCAAAATAGTTTTTATTAACCTCAGTGAAGAGCTGGAATCATAGAGTGACTTTAATGAAACATAGTTTTATTACTTTCAAATGTTATATAATTTACCAACTAAGATATAACAGAGTGCAAATAATGAATATGAGGGGAATTAATGAAAAAATTACAATTCATAATAAGCCTGCAAAATGCAAGCTTGTATCATAAACATAAAAGACCTTTAACATTACAGTAATTAATTGCTGGACTTAGAAGTTGCTGATGCATGAAAAGAATGCTTAATTCGAGAGCCCTAAATTTTAGAAAAAGGATGCTGATTTTAAAAGGATTTACCTTACCCGTTGAGACTCTCAAAGTTCTCAGTAGCAGATGTTATTTCAAACTATTTACTCAAAAAACACAGACACTGTATCTGCTTTTCTATCAAAATCTGGTTGAGTAAAACCTAAATTAAAAGCATTTATTGTATCCGTGATGCATTTATTGTATCTTTCATCAGTAGTTTTCAACTAAGCAGAAATGGATCACCAACCACACCCTCTTGGTCTATTTTCCTGTGGTTTATATGAGATTTCAAGGTCTGCATTCCAACTGTATATGCTCAATCATACTTTGCACCATAATAATTGGTTATCAGTAGAAGGTAGCCTCTGGTTTTGAGTCAAGACATGCCACAGAGTCCTGGCTCTGTTACCTCCTAGCTGTGCAAATCTGGGCACATCCTTTAACATCTCTGGGCTTCAGTTTCCTCTTCAGACAAATTAAGATAACAAAAATACTTACATCACAGGACTATTTTGAGGATTTGAGCATTGTATATGAAATGTCTATTATAGCAAGTGGTACATTAAATAGTACTGAATTAATGGAGTCTATTACTACAATTGAGTTACACAACCCAACCCCTTTCCTTTAGAGAGGAGGAACTAATGTTTCAGGAGGTTAATGCGACTTGCCCAAATCCACCTGGCTATTTAGGGACTCAGATAGTATAGTACAAAAGCAGAATGAAGGTGTCCGGCCTGCAAGCTCAATACCTCATCAACCATTATGTTAACACTGAAGAACATCTCCTCCTACATAGCCGCTGTAAAAACTCATCATCTGGAACATATCAGTTAAGAAAGGCACTGCTGTGAGAGGACATGCTGAAATGGACAAAGTCATGAATGCCTGGAGTTCCCTGAAAACACTGCCACCTGAGACTTAGGGAGGGAAGGATCCAGCCCCAAGCCTTATGCATTTAAAATGGAACTTTCTCCATGACATGTGGTCAGCTCCCAAATGTATCAAACTCTGGGTCCTCTGTGTCCTTCATGATAAACTTTGCAAATGTGACTAATGAACCTGCTCAGGATCATCTGGTCAAAGCAGTGCCATGTTGCCTGCTTTGACCTGGTTTCATCTGAAGCCTGAAAATTCTCTAGAAGTCCAGCCCCTCAATTCCACTTCCATCCTTTGTTGCCCTATTTACACATCTCCCTGCATCCCTTTGGATACCTGGCTCTCAGGGGTAAGCACCTACCAGTCCAAAGTAAGTGACCTGGAAACCTGTGACCTCGCTGGGTTTGCTCCAATTCAACAGTAAATTTAGGACAGTAAAAGACAGTCCTGTATTACTAAACTTCCAGAACTTATCACCCCAGTAAGTAGTATAGATTTATAT
>NW_012104465.1:1421495-1424716 GCF_000951045.1 Mandrillus leucophaeus
AATAAAGCATAAAAGCAAGGATCTGAAGCAGAGGTCAGCAAACATTTTCTGTGAAGGACCAGAGAGTAAATATTTTATTAGGTGAGTGCAAAAGTAATTGCGGTTTTTGCATTGTTGAAATTTGCCATTTGATATTTGGGATACATTCTTAAATAAATGTGGTTATGTTATACATCATTTTTTTTTTCTTTGAGACAGAGTCTCTCTCTGTTGCCCAGACTGGAGTGCAATGGCTCGATCTCGGCTCACTGCAACCTCCATCTCCAGGATTCAAGTGATTCTCCTGCCTCAGACTATCGAGTAGCTGGGATCACAGGCATGTGCCTCCATGCCTAGCTAATTTTTGTATTTTTAGTAGAGATGAGGTTTCACCATGTTGTCCAGGCTGGTCTCGAATTCCTCACCTCAAATGATCTGCCTGACTCAGCCTCCCAAAGTGCTGGGATTACAGGTGTGAACCACCACCCCTGGCCTTATACATCATTGTAATGGGCATTTCTCGCTTTATTTTTTGGCTAATGACTTACTAATTGCTGTTTATTTTATATTTATTTCAGACTATGGAAATAATGATAGTCAAAAAGTAAATTCGAGAGATTTTCTTATTTAAGCTCAAAATAGTTCGTTAAGCAGCAGAGACAACTCACAACATCAACAACACATTTGGCACAGGAACTGCTAATGAACGTGCAGTGCAGTGGTGGTTAAAGAAGGTTTGCAAAGGGGGCAAGAGCCTTGAAGATGAGGGGAATAGTGGCCAGCCACCGAAAGTTGATCATCAAAGCTGATCCTCTTACAACTACACAGGAAGTTGCTGAATAACTCAATGTCGACCATTCTATGGTCGTTTGGCATTTGAAGCAAATTGGAAAGGTGAAAAAGCTTGATAAATGGGTGCCTCATACGCTGAGCAAAAATTTTAAAAATCATCATTTTGAAGTGTTGTCTACTCTTTTTCTATGCAATAACAATGAACCATTTCTGGATCAGATTGTGATGTGTGACGAACAGTGGATTTTATACAACAACTGGTGATGATTGGCTCAGTGGCTGGACTGAGAAGAAACTCCAAAGCACTTCCCAAAGCCAAACTTCCACCAGAAAAGGTCATGGTCACTATTTGGTGGTCTGCTGCCGGTCTGATCCACTACAGCTTTCTGAATCCCGGCGAAACCATTACATGTGAGAAGCATGCTCAGCAAGTCTATGAGATGCGGCAAAACTGCAATACCCGAAGCTGGTGTTGGTCAACAAAAAGGGCTCAATTCTTCTCCACGACAACATCTGACAGCACGTCGAACAACCAACGCTTCAAATGGATTGGATGATGAAGTTTTGCCTCATCCGCCATATTCACCTGACCTCTCACCAACCAACTACTGCTTCTTCAAGCAACTTGACCACTTATTTCAGGGAAAATGCTTCCACAATGAGCAGGATGCAGAAGATGCTTTCCAAGAGTTCGCTAAATCCTGAAGCATGGATTTTTACACTGTAGGAAAAAACAAGCTTATTTCTTACTGGCAAAAAGGTGTTGATTGTAATGGTTCCTATTTTGCTTAATAGAGATGTGTTTGAGCCTAGTTATAATGATTTAAAATTCATAGTCCAAAACCGCAACTACTTTTGCACCTACTAGAATGTATGGGCCACATGGCTTCTGTCTCAACTGTTTAAGTCTTCTGTAGTAATGCAAAAGTTGCCATAGACAGTATGTAAATGAATGAAGCACCCAAATTGTTTTGAAGTAACTTAATTGCATTCCAGGACAAGGCCCCCAAACATTTAAAGGAACTGAAAAAAATGATAACATCCAACAACATGACATTCATAATGCCTGATAGCCAATCGAAAATGCTCAGGGATGCAAAAAAAAAGAAAAGAAAAAGAAAGAACGAAAACTGTGACCCGCAATGAGGGAAAAAAATAAATCCACAGAAATAGACCTCAAAATGACACAAATAATCAGACTAGTAGTCAAGAACATTAAAACAGCTGCTATAATCATATATTATTTGCTCAAGAAGATAGAGAAAAGTGTGTGTGAGCATGCTAAGGAGACAATGGAAGACATAAAAAGGACCCGAAGCAAAATTTTAGGGATGAAAAATATATCTCAGATTTAAAAATGCACTGGATGGAATTAACAGCAGAGTAGGCACTGCAAAAGAAAAGATCGGTGACCTTAAAGACACAGTGATAAAAACTATCCAGAATGATACACAGAGTTAAAAGACAAAATAAAAATAGTGGACTATCTGTGAGCTGTGAGACAATACAAAAAGACCTAATATTCATGAGGTTGGAGTGCTAGAAGAAGGGGAGAGAAAAATATTTGAAGAAATTATAGCCAGGACTTTCAAAATTGATAAAAATTTAAACCCATATAGATAAAAAGAAATCAATGAACTGCAAATATAAAAAAACATGTAGAAAATCACATCAAAGCATATCAAAACCAAATTGCTGAAAAGTAGTGATAAAGAGAAAAACTTAAATGAAGCCAGAAACAAAGACACATTATACGCAGAGGAACAAAGATAAAAATGAAAGCAAACGTCTCAGAAACAATGAAAGCCAGAAAACAGCGGAGTGATACCTTTAAAGTACTGAAAGAAAGTAACTGTTAACCTAGAATTATATATCTGGTAAAAATATATTTCAATAACAAAAGTAAAGATTATTTTCAAACATACAAATGATGACAGAATTCATCACCAGAAAACAATTACCACATGAAATACTGAAACAAGTCCTTTAAGCAGAAAATAAAATGATACCAGATGGAAGTTTGAATTTACATAAAGAATATGTGAGTAAATATAAAATATTTTTTCTTATTTTTAAAATCTCTTCAAAAGATTATTTTAAAAAGTAGAAATAACAACGTGTTGTGGGGTTTATAGCATATGTAGAAGAAAAATGTATGACAAAAAAGATGGGGTGTGGGAGAGGGAAGTACACTTTTGTAAGTTTCTGATACTATACATACAGTTGTATAACATTTGCTTGAATATAATGTGATAAGTTAAAGATTTATGCTGTAAGCCTTAGAGCTGTAGTTTTAGGGGCGCTCCCTGGGGATATGTGTCACAATGTGGGGATGGGTATTACTCACGTCTAGTGGGTAGATGCCAAGGATGCTGCTAAACACTCTGCAAAACATAGGACAACCCCCCCACACCCCCCAACAAAGAATTATCTGGCTCAAAATACCAATA
>NW_012104465.1:1425866-1429075 GCF_000951045.1 Mandrillus leucophaeus
ATCACCAACCACACCCTCTTGGTCTATTTTCCTGTGGTTTATATGAGATTTCAAGGTCTGCATTCCAACTGTATATGCTCAATCATACTTTGCACCATAATAATTGGTTATCAGTAGAAGGTAGCCTCTGGTTTTGAGTCAAGACATGCCACAGAGTCCTGGCTCTGTTACCTCCTAGCTGTGCAAATCTGGGCACATCCTTTAACATCTCTGGGCTTCAGTTTCCTCTTCAGACAAATTAAGATAACAAAAATACTTACATCACAGGACTATTTTGAGGATTTGAGCATTGTATATGAAATGTCTATTATAGCAAGTGGTACATTAAATAGTACTGAATTAATGGAGTCTATTACTACAATTGAGTTACACAACCCAACCCCTTTCCTTTAGAGAGGAGGAACTAATGTTTCAGGAGGTTAATGCGACTTGCCCAAATCCACCTGGCTATTTAGGGACTCAGATAGTATAGTACAAAAGCAGAATGAAGGTGTCCGGCCTGCAAGCTCAATACCTCATCAACCATTATGTTAACACTGAAGAACATCTCCTCCTACATAGCCGCTGTAAAAACTCATCATCTGGAACATATCAGTTAAGAAAGGCACTGCTGTGAGAGGACATGCTGAAATGGACAAAGTCATGAATGCCTGGAGTTCCCTGAAAACACTGCCACCTGAGACTTAGGGAGGGAAGGATCCAGCCCCAAGCCTTATGCATTTAAAATGGAACTTTCTCCATGACATGTGGTCAGCTCCCAAATGTATCAAACTCTGGGTCCTCTGTGTCCTTCATGATAAACTTTGCAAATGTGACTACTGAACCTGCTCAGGATCATCTGGTCAAAGCAGTGCCATGTTGCCTGCTTTGACCTGGTTTCATCTGAAGCCTGAAAATTCTCTAGAAGTCCAGCCCCTCAATTCCACTTCCATCCTTTGTTGCCCTATTTACACATCTCCCTGCATCCCTTTGGATACCTGGCTCTCAGGGGTAAGCACCTACCAGTCCAAAGTAAGTGACCTGGAAACCTGTGACCTCGCTGGGTTTGCTCCAATTCAACAGTAAATTTAGGACAGTAAAAGACAGTCCTGTATTACTAAACTTCCAGAACTTATCACCCCAGTAAGTAGTATAGATTTATATGGAATTTAGCATCAGCTTAATACAAGCAAATGCATTAAATTCATTAGACATTCATCATCAGACCTAGAAAATCCTCTAAATATCTCAGGAGTAATCAACCCCATCACTCCTTTGATAGCATTAATAAAATAGAGAAACTTGCCTGAAAGATCTACTCAATTCTAGTCCTCTGAAACCTTCTCTGGAATCTCTTATTAAAATGAAACAAAACAACAATAATAACAGAAGCGTCAACGGAACTCAGACTGACCATGCCTGGTCTGTGATGCTGCCCATTGGCATTCATAAGAATTAGACTCAGCTATTTTAAAATATCCCTTTCTTAGAGCAATATGTTGTTTTTCAGTTTTTTATTGGGTCTTGTTTGTTTGTCCTACTATTTCCTTTATGACATGCTGTTCAGGGTTCAGGAGAATGATATATTCTCCTCAAAACCAGCACTCCATCCTCTTGGGTGACTATTTTTGTTAGGAAATTTCTGGCTACACATAATGGAAAAAGCGACTTGGCATACACGGTAAAGAATTGTTAGCTCACATAAGAAACCTGGCATGTTTTCCAGACATGGACAACAGGCAGTACGGGGCAATGCTCCTCAAGAGAAAAGAAACAAACAAATCGTAGGTGAGCCCTACAATCGCCCTGCCTTATTGCCAGGAGAGGTTCTGGGTTGTGGTGGAGGGAGGGAGAACCCTGAGCTGGGAGTCTTCCTGAGTTGAGGTGACAGAGTAAACCATTCAGGAAGGCCAAAAAGCTAGAATTCACATGATAGAGTACCCAAGAGGAAAGCAACAGAGATCTGCAGAAGGTCTCCCTTCAGTCTTCATGGAGTACTGATCACTGCATATGTGAGGAAACTACTAAGGCCGAGGAAAGAGCCACCGTAGGTGGAACAATCTCCCCTAGATCCCACAAGGCTGGGAATACGACGCGTTCTATCAGCCAGAGTGGAACAGCTTTGTAACAAACACTCCAGGCTTCGGGTAGAGTGCTCAGAGGGTATTGCTTCAGAAGTGGTGACAAATTCACCATAAGCAAGGGCTGTCCTGGCTCCACCTAATAAAGCATAAAAGCAAGGATCTGAAGCAGAGGTCAGCAAACATTTTCTGTGAAGGACCAGAGAGTAAATATTTTATTAGGTGAGTGCAAAAGTAATTGCGGTTTTTGCATTGTTGAAATTTGCCATTTGATATTTGGGATACATTCTTAAATAAATGTGGTTATGTTATACATCATTTTTTTTTTCTTTGAGACAGAGTCTCTCTCTGTTGCCCAGACTGGAGTGCAATGGCTCGATCTCGGCTCACTGCAACCTCCATCTCCAGGATTCAAGTGATTCTCCTGCCTCAGACTATCGAGTAGCTGGGATCACAGGCATGTGCCTCCATGCCTAGCTAATTTTTGTATTTTTAGTAGAGATGAGGTTTCACCATGTTGTCCAGGCTGGTCTCGAATTCCTCACCTCAAATGATCTGCCTGACTCAGCCTCCCAAAGTGCTGGGATTACAGGTGTGAACCACCACCCCTGGCCTTATACATCATTGTAATGGGCATTTCTCGCTTTATTTTTTGGCTAATGACTTACTAATTGCTGTTTATTTTATATTTATTTCAGACTATGGAAATAATGATAGTCAAAAAGTAAATTCGAGAGATTTTCTTATTTAAGCTCAAAATAGTTCGTTAAGCAGCAGAGACAACTCACAACATCAACAACACATTTGGCACAGGAACTGCTAATGAACGTGCAGTGCAGTGGTGGTTAAAGAAGGTTTGCAAAGGGGGCAAGAGCCTTGAAGATGAGGGGAATAGTGGCCAGCCACCGAAAGTTGATCATCAAAGCTGATCCTCTTACAACTACACAGGAAGTTGCTGAATAACTCAATGTCGACCATTCTATGGTCGTTTGGCATTTGAAGCAAATTGGAAAGGTGAAAAAGCTTGATAAATGGGTGCCTCATACGCTGAGCAAAAATTTTAAAAATCATCATTTTGAAGTGTTGTCTACTCTTTTTCTATGCAATAACAATGAACCATTTCTGGATCAGATTGTGATGTGTGACGAA
>NW_012104465.1:1429600-1450190 GCF_000951045.1 Mandrillus leucophaeus
CCTAGTTATAATGATTTAAAATTCATAGTCCAAAACTGCAACTACTTTTGCACCTACTAGAATGTATGGGCCACATGGCTTCTGTCTCAACTGTTTAAGTCTTCTGTAGTAATGCAAAAGTTGCCATAGACAGTATGTAAATGAATGAAGCACCCAAATTGTTTTGAAGTAACTTAATTGCATTCCAGGACAAGGCCCCCAAACATTTAAAGGAACTGAAAAAAATGATAACATCCAACAACATGACATTCATAATGCCTGATAGCCAATCGAAAATGCTCAGGGATGCAAAAAAAAAGAAAAGAAAAAGAAAGAACGAAAACTGTGACCCGCAATGAGGGAAAAAAATAAATCCACAGAAATAGACCTCAAAATGACACAAATAATCAGACTAGTAGTCAAGAACATTAAAACAGCTGCTATAATCATATATTATTTGCTCAAGAAGATAGAGAAAAGTGTGTGTGAGCATGCTAAGGAGACAATGGAAGACATAAAAAGGACCCGAAGCAAAATTTTAGGGATGAAAAATATATCTCAGATTTAAAAATGCACTGGATGGAATTAACAGCAGAGTAGGCACTGCAAAAGAAAAGATCGGTGACCTTAAAGACACAGTGATAAAAACTATCCAGAATGATACACAGAG
This sequence comes from Mandrillus leucophaeus, assembly GCF_000951045.1. Lineage (NCBI taxonomy): Eukaryota > Metazoa > Chordata > Mammalia > Primates > Cercopithecidae > Mandrillus > Mandrillus leucophaeus. The sequence continues at coordinate 1,430,250 of NW_012104465.1, forward strand.
TTAAAAGACAAAATAAAAATAGTGGACTATCTGTGAGCTGTGAGACAATACAAAAAGACCTAATATTCATGAGGTTGGAGTGCTAGAAGAAGGGGAGAGAAAAATATTTGAAGAAATTATAGCCAGGACTTTCAAAATTGATAAAAATTTAAACCCATATAGATAAAAAGAAATCAATGAACTGCAAATATAAAAAAACATGTAGAAAATCACATCAAAGCATATCAAAACCAAATTGCTGAAAAGTAGTGATAAAGAGAAAAACTTAAATGAAGCCAGAAACAAAGACACATTATACGCAGAGGAACAAAGATAAAAATGAAAGCAAACGTCTCAGAAACAATGAAAGCCAGAAAACAGCGGAGTGATACCTTTAAAGTACTGAAAGAAAGTAACTGTTAACCTAGAATTATATATCTGGTAAAAATATATTTCAATAACAAAAGTAAAGATTATTTTCAAACATACAAATGATGACAGAATTCATCACCAGAAAACAATTACCACATGAAATACTGAAACAAGTCCTTTAAGCAGAAAATAAAATGATACCAGATGGAAGTTTGAATTTACATAAAGAATATGTGAGTAAATATAAAATATTTTTTCTTATTTTTAAAATCTCTTCAAAAGATTATTTTAAAAAGTAGAAATAACAACGTGTTGTGGGGTTTATAGCATATGTAGAAGAAAAATGTATGACAAAAAAGATGGGGTGTGGGAGAGGGAAGTACACTTTTGTAAGTTTCTGATACTATACATACAGTTGTATAACATTTGCTTGAATATAATGTGATAAGTTAAAGATTTATGCTGTAAGCCTTAGAGCTGTAGTTTTAGGGGCGCTCCCTGGGGATATGTGTCACAATGTGGGGATGGGTATTACTCACGTCTAGTGGGTAGATGCCAAGGATGCTGCTAAACACTCTGCAAAACATAGGACAACCCCCCCACACCCCCCAACAAAGAATTATCTGGCTCAAAATACCAATAATGCCAGAGCTGAGAAACCTCGTTCTGCAGCAATCACTAAAACAGAAAGCGAAGAGATGGGACTAAGAAGTCAACAAAGGAGATACAATGGAATCATAAAAAATAGTGCATTAATCTAAAAGAAGGCAGGACAAGTAAGTGGAAAAGGGAACAAAGACCAGATGGGCCAAAAGGAAAACAAATAAGTTGGAAGGTTTAAACCCAACGACATCAATAATCACATTAGATACAGTGGTCTGCACATCCCAATTAAGGGCAGAGACTGTTAGATTGTATTGAAAAATGCAAGACCCAACTATAGGCAAGATCTGACATTAGGCATAAAGATAAAGATAAAAGTGAAAGGATGCTAACACTTAAAAAAGAAACCTGGAGTGGCATTGTTAATATCAAACAAAGTAGATTTCAGAGCAAAGAATAGGTGTATTACAGGTAGAAAGAAGTTCATCTCATAATGTTAAAGAGGTCAGTTCACCAAAAGGTATAATAATAATAATAAACCTGTGTACACTTAACAACAGAGCTTCCAAATACATGAAGCAAAAGCTGATAAACTAAAATGAAAAATAGACAAATCCACAATTATAGTTGGGGACACCCCTCTCTCAACAATGTTTATAATACATAGGCAGAAAATCAGTGAGGATATAGAAGACTTGGATAATATTCAATGGTGAAAAGGTGAATGATCTTCCCCTAACATCAAGGGAAGGCAAGGCAAGGAGGAGACAAAGTGTCTGCTCTCACCACATGTGTTCGGCATTGTAGCAAAGGTCCTAGCCAATGCAGTAAGACAAGAAAAACAAATAGAAGACATATAAACTGGAAAGAAAGAAGTAAAACTGACTTTGTTCACAGATAAAATAATCATCTACATAAAAGATCCTAAAGAATTTATTAAAAAGTTACCAAAACTAATAAATGTGTTTAGTAAGGTTGAAGAATACACAATCAAAAAATAAAAATCAACTGTGTTTCAATACAGTATAATTGGTTCACTATATAAATGACTGGTAATTAACATAAAAAATCATTTACAATAGTATTATATTAAAAATATAAAACAGGGATACATTTTGACAAAATATATGTAAGAGTCATACACTAAAAACTATAAAATATTGCTGAGAGAAATTAAAGGTCACATATATAAATACAGAGATATTCCATGCTATTGACAGGAAGATTAAATATTGTTACAACATCAGTTCTTACCAAACTGATTCATAGATTAAATGAAACCCAATGAAAATCTCAGCAGGACTTTTAAAAAATAGAAACTGACAAGCTGATACCAAAAATTATATGGGAATGTGAAGGACCTAGAATAGTCAATTTTGAAAAAGAACAATGTTGAAGGACTTACACTGTCTAAGAAACTTAGCGTAAACTATAATAACCAAGACTTTGTGGTATTACTATAAATATAGACATATAGATCAATGGAACAGAAAGTCCAGAAATTGATCTACATGAATAACATCAGAAGTCATTAAGAAAATGCAAATTAAAACCACAATGAGATGCCACTACACTAAGCACCATTATAATGGCTAAAATGATAAAGACTGACCATTCCAAGTGTCAGGGAAGATGAGGAGCATTTAGAACTTTTGCACATGCTGGCAGGGATGTAAAATGGAACAGTCACTTTGGAAAACAGTTTGGCAATTTCTTTAAAAGTTAAGTGCACACCTACCAAAGGACCTATGTATTCCACTTGTTAAGTATTTACCCAAGGGAAAGAAAGCATAAATTCATGCAAAGGCTTGTACGTGGATGTTTACAGCAGCTTTATTTGTAGGTGCCCCGAACTGGAAACAACCCATATTTCCATCAACAGCCTAAAAGATTTTTTAAAAATGGTACACCTACACAATAGAAATATGTCTCAGCAATAAAAAGGAATAAACAACTGACACATGCAACAACATGGAGAGGTCTAAAAATCATTATCCTCAGTTAAAGAAGTCAGACAAGAAAGAGACAACATTGTATGATTCCATTCGTAAAAATTCTAGAAATTGCCAGTTAATCTATACTGACAGAAACTGATCAGTAGTTTCCTTGGTATGGAGATGGAAGGAAGAATTAATTACAAAGGGACATGCAGAAACTTTGTTGGGTGGGGAGTAATGGAATTTTTTTTTTTTTTTGATTGTGTTGATGGGTTTACAGGTATATGTATTTATCACAACTCATCAGATTAAACACTTTAAACACAATTTAAAAATTTATATTTTATGCTGATCATACCTCAATACAGCTATAAAACATTAAAAGAAGAAGAAGAAGGCATAGAAGGAGGAGGAGGAGGAGAAAGAGAGGGAGAAGAAGGAGGAGGAGGGGGAGGAGTAGGAGGAGGAGGAATAGCCACCAGTAGGGTGGCAACAGGATCCACGACCCTCTACACCCTGTTATTCACAGTGCTGGATTCTTCCTAATGCCCTATGTGATTACAGGGTAGCTACTCAGAATCCGTCTTACAAACTTCCTTGTTCATATCAGTAGGAAGGAGAGACAGACTTCACAAAGCTCCCTCTTAAGACAGAAACCAATCCCCCAGAATCATCCAGCAAACTGCTCTTCCTATCTCATTGGCCAGAATTGTGCTACATGCCTTTTCCTCAATCCTCCCTTAATCAGATCTACCCCCTTATTCAGTGGAAGAGGGGGCTTGGATGTTGGAGAATTAAACTGAAGCTATTTTTCACTACACCGTGAAAACTGAGATCTTTTTCTTTTCTACTCCTTCCCCATTTCCTCTTTCTTCTCGCTCCCCCTCCATTTCCTTCTTAATAAAAATGTATTATAGGCAGAAGTTATACATGGATTCAAAAAAGTGCTTGGACATTTATGAAAGACGGAACTGTAAATGGAGACAAGATCCTGAGGTCAGGAGCTCAAGACCAGCCTGGCCAACATGGTGAAACCCCATGTCTCTGCTAAAAATACAAAAATTAGCCAGGCGTGTTGATGGGTGCCTGTAATCCCAGCTACTTGGGAGGCTGAGACAGGAGAATCGCTTGAACCTGGGAGGTGGAGGTTGCGGTGAGCCAAGACCATGCCATTGCACTCCAGCCTGGGCAAGAAGAGCAAAACTCAGTCTCAAAAATGAAACAAACACCAACAACAAAAAACCCAAGACAGAGCTTGCTCTGCTATCTGCTATTAATGGTGACATTTATGAAGGACTGTTGACATCTCCTGCTGGACAGGCAGGGAGCAAGGAGGTGTGGCTGCTCTAAGATCCCTCACCTCCTAACGTCAGCCATTCACCAATTCGAATCTTGTGAAGAAGCAACCATGGTCAGGCAAAAGTTGACTTCTTTATTGTGTAGCAAACGTACACTCGATCCAGCTCCGTGACATGGTCTGTGACTTGATTTCGAGAGCAGAAATCGGAAAGCTGCCTCTCTGATGCAATTTCTCGTAAGCACCCAGATATTAGTTAAGTTACTACTTTTTATAGGCTAAAAAGTAGTATCCAATTTTCTAATTAACATTTTCTTAGTAAAGCTGATACATTGTTTGAAAAATACACATTGTTTTCCGCCATGAGATTAAATATAGCTATTTTTGGATTGAATGGAAAAAATACCTCTGCCCATACATATTTTTACTTTTCCTAAATTGGCCATTATTCAAGAAGGATTGCTCACCACCTCTGGTTTGGAGGGCAGAAGCTTGCTAAGCAACTGAATTGTTCACCCTGGGTTTCGGGGAAATGTTTAACCTACTCGATAGAACTAACGGATTTGAAAGTCCTTTAATGGCACCATTTACATGTTAATGTTCTAATGACAAAGGCGTTTTATCTGTTCATTGGAAGCAGTGAAACCCTACTTAACTCGACTTAGAAGCCTTTGTTAACACATGGTAAGTGTCAGGAAGTGATACAACTTTCCCCAGGATGAATCTGGAGATTAGGGACTTAGTTTACAGTAGGTCCCTTTCTCCAAGGACCCTCTCCCAGCTGACTGCCTGCGAGATTTGTGCTCACAGGTCTTGGGCTGAGTAAAGCATGTGGAAAGGCGTCTGTGCTGCCATCGGGCTGCCTGGGTAGTCAGAGTCTATATACAGCGCTCTGCTCACATCCCTCCGGAGGCTTTGCCATTTTCCTGTACATGGCTCCGGGACTGGTGCTTTCATCCTTAATGGCCAGCTTCTCTGTCGAAGCCCTGTCCTCCGTCTGCTGGAATCTGCACCCACCATGCAGAAAGCTGGAAGTACCTGGGAATTTACATCCCCCTGGGGAGTGGCCCTTACCCCATGACTGAGAGGTACAGCTCCCTCACCACTTATTGGGACAACTCTGAGATCTGATCTAGACCTGGAGATCTCTTTATGATGCAGATTCTAATTCAGAGAGTCCGGTCTGGAGCGGAGGCTCTGCAATTCCGACAAGCTCCAGGGTGGTCGCTGATGTTACTGGTCTAGGAGTCCCATGGGTCTACACTGTCTTGGGAACATCCCTGTGGGATTATGTAGCTTCTTTCTCTGGGACCTTACTTGGTTGCCTTCCTTGGCTTGGCCATCTTCCAGGTCTCAATTCACTCCTGGTCATCTCTGGGAATACTTTCTAGTATATCACTTTCACATGATTCCTTGTCTCAGAGTATTCTTCTGGGGATCCTACCCTAAGACACCAGATCTGCAGCACCTTGGCAAGGGGCGGGCTGTATTCAAGACGCACTGTAACTGGGCTCCAGCCTCCAGGGACCATCCATGTCATCTGCCACTGCCTTCTCAAACCATCCTAGGTGCCAGTCCCACCTGATTATCCATGAACTTCCCAAGCCTCCTGACTTTTTGCTCGTGCTTTTCCACAAATCTGAAATTATTGCTTTCACTTTTCTGCACACTAAAAAGCTCCTCGTTTTTCAAGGCTTGTTTCCAATGCCATTCTGACCAGGAGGCCATTGCTGATCTCCACATTCAAAAGCAGCCCCTCCTCCCTTGTGTTTCCCCAGCATGTTGCCTATGTCTTGGTTTCCCTGTCCAAATAATGGGTACACCAGAAGTTGCCCTTGTCACTCTCAGAGTTGTTGTGATGATCAAATGACAGGATAGATATGAAATGGCTCACTAAGCTGATAAGATGATGATGATGATCATGGAGAAAAAATACAGCACCTGTGAACTTCCATATGTAGAGTTTTTCTAAAATAAGGAATTACTTCTTCTTTTAAAAGATCTATACATGAAATCTTGGATTTGCAGCACTAGTATGTAGGGAACATATTGATTATATACAACCCTAAGCCATTACATTTCCAGATTGGGATATCAATCTGTTATTCCCAGGTTGGGAATCTCTTGCTGTTGACTTACAATACTGCAGTTCAACTCTATCACACCCTGCAAAACCCAGACCACTGGCAAAGAAGGTCAATGTTATTGTTCTGGGGCCAAGACATGTGGTGAATCTCAACTTCTGGGACACTCAGAGGCACCCTCAGGGCCATCATTTTCCCTCACTAGCACAGTGAGCTGCAAAGCCTATCACAATAGGTGGAGTGGGAAACTTTGGGGAAAGACAACAAGTTTAATGTTTGCCACTTCTTAGGGAACGGTGACAGCACCAAGGCAGAAATATCTGGAGCTCAGCAGGATGTGTGAAGACTGGACTGAGAGAGGTAGGAGGTAGGAAGACGGGTGTGGGAACAAGCTAAGTCGGGCTCCTGGCTTGACAAATTACTATTCAGCTGGCTTGCCTGAATTGTGACATATTATTTATTAAAAGGGAAAGAAAATTTAAAAAGTGAGACGTCAGCCCCAACCCCAACCTCCCTGAGCACAGGCAGCCAGCACAAAGCAGCCTCTGAACAGCCTAAAAGTTCAACATGACAGCAGTGTAGGGAAGAGAAAGTCATCCCACCTGTTTAGAATCATACAGACTTAGGGGCAAGCACTCCATATCTGCATGACCTTGAACAAGTCCTCTACCCACTTTACACCTCAGAATTCTTATTGTAAAACAGGGATAATCATGATAGAGGGTCATTGTCAGGATTATAGGTGGAAAAGCATTTTGACAAAATTCGATTGTGTTATAACTATTATTGTGAATGAGGATAATGATGGTGATTGGGTTTAACTTGTACAGTTTTTTATTTTATTTGATTTTGATCATGTATAGTAAAAGGTTACTGGCTATCAACTTTTTTATATTAAGAAATAAACCCTGTCCTCAGGGAGTTAGCATGTTATCAGAGCAGACAGACTTATAATCCAATAATTAAAACATATTACTTTGGGCCAGAGGATACCCACGATCATCTTCACTGTACAGACAGGGAAACTGAGGATCAGAAGGTCAAATGGCTTGCTGAAGGTTATGCAGCTAGGAAGCAGGGTCAGAGCTCTGGTCTGGTTTTCTGACCCTTCACTCTACCTCCAGAATGACTGCCCTCCCCTCCTCACCTTCCTGGGTCATGGTGTGGGCTGTGGCACTCCTGCTTACCTGTTGGGTGAGTCTGGACAGTCAAGGAATTCCTCTAAGCCTCAGTTTCTTCCTTTTGCCATTAAACCATGATTACTTTTGCACCAACCTAATAAAAATGTGGCATTTACACATGCCCTGTCTTACCTCACAAATCGCATGCCTGCTGTGTGCCGGATACCCTGCCAATCACTTTACATATATGAAAGGGATTAAGGAAGCAATACTTACATGCGAGATACCTGGCACAGAGTGGGCACTCAGTGAAAGGTCTGAGCAGGTTGAGTAGCTCATTTCATCCTTCCTAAAATTCCTTGTTAGACCCTATTTTGCAAGTGGAACTTGGAGAGGTTAAACAATTGAATGGAGGTCACATAGCTATTAAAAGGTAGAACTGACATACAAATCCTGATTTTAAAACTATGCCCTTTCCACCTTTTACATTAGTACATGAGATGATGATGATGATGATGATGATGATCATCATCATCATCATGTCTAGAAGAATGTCAAGGTAACCTACAGCAAAAGATGCTCCAGCCTCCTTCAGCCACCAAGAAGGATAAATATACATGGGGTTGCTGCGAGGCATCCTTGCAGTTATCTGCTGGGAGCCTCCCAAAAGTCCAGGGAGGAAGGTGTAGCTGGCTGAAGAGTATACATAGAATTGGAATGGCCTCTCCTGGTGGAAGCAACTTGCCATTGTCCGAGGCATGAAACTCCAAGGGCAGGGCCGTGGAGCCTGGGTCACAGCAATGGTACTGTTCACCTGCTTATGTCTGATTAGGAAACACTGTTGGTAGTGACAGTGCCTCATGTCAGGAACAGCTCAAGTGCTAAGCATTCTCCTCTGGGCTTGAGACAGAGAGGAACTGTGGAAGAGGCTAAAATTCAATTCTAGTAGGTGGGAAGTGGCTGGATATAAATATTTTAAGACAACAAATATGATTCAGAAGGCTAATTGGAACTTGCTGACACCACCAAGGGCTCCTGGCGGCATGACACACAGATGGGAGTAGGAATCTCCGCCTCAGCATTAGAATACATACTGTAAATACCATGGAGGAAGCTGTCTGTCCCCTCCAGGGACACACGTCTAAGTCCTCACTAGAAAGCTGGTGCACGGGACAGGGAAAGGTGGAGAAGATGGGCACTGAACAGTAGCCTAGCTTTTTGTCTTGGATCTGTCTACTTTCCTGAGAAAGTCACCTAACCTTTCTGAGCCTCAGTTTCCTCATCTATAAAATGGGTAGAGAGTGAAGGTGGTAGTGGGCAGGGATTAGACTCAATGATCTTTAAATTGCCTAGCTCTTTCCCTGCTCTGGCACTGTGAGATTCCAGGAATCTATAGCCACCTCTTGGATTTCACGTTTGGTTGTTGAGCAGCAAGATAGCTTAGTGGGTTTAGCACCTGGACTCTGGAGCGGGACAGCCTGAGTTCAGACATCAGCTCTGCCACTTACTGCATGGTACTGGCAATATTACCCCTATACATAGGTAACAGGGGCCCTGCTCTGGGCCCCACACTTTCGAGAGTGTTTCTCTGATCCTCTTCCATCTGTACCCTTCCCTACAGGGAGCAAGAGGATGTGCCCACCAGGAGCTCATATTCTCAAACTAGACCATACTCTGGGTCCCTGGAACTCTCTGCCTAAATGACTCCAAGCCAGCTGACAGGACCCAGATGGGCCTCATCTTTGGGTCTATCCCCTCTAGGGTGGACCTCTCCTCCGAAGGGGTTGTGGTTTGACGTGGAGTGTCCCGGGGTTGGATGTGTGGGCTGGGGCATCCATGTGCATGCACAAAAAGTCCCTTACAGTTTAAGACGCAGCTAAAATAGAAGGACAATGGGGGTGAGCTGTGGGTCCGGGACCCCTCTCCCTGGGTACTGGTTCTGGTCTCGGATTCCTAAGAGTTGGAAAATTCTGAATTCAAACCAGGCTTTGTAGTCATTATGAAGGTCTATTTTTCAAGCAGAATGATAGAATGCATTTAATTTTACTTGTTGTTGGCTGGATTCAAAACTTGCAAATATTTAGATATGTATTACACAGGCTTCCACTGGTACTCTCGTCCTGGGCCTCACAGCTGTTAGTGGGGAACCTGGCCCCTGGGAACATTATTTAACCTTGTAATACTGCGTTTCTTCCTCTGTAAACTGGAAATAATATTAAAACTAACATCATAGGCTCAGTGTGGTGGCTCATGCCTGTAATCCCAGCACTTTGGGAGGCCAAGGCAGGTGGATCACTTGAGCTCAGGAGCTCGAGACCAGCCTGGGCAAAATGGTGAAACTCCATCTCTACAAAAGATACTAAAAAAATTAGCTGGGCATGGTGGCACGCACCTGTAGTCCCAGCTACTAGGGGGCTGAGGGGGGAGGATCCCTTGAGCTTGGGAGGTCCAGACTGCAGGGAGCCATGTTTGCACCACTGCACTCCAGCCTGGGTGACAATGTGAGACCCTGCTTCAAAATAAAACAAAAAACATACCAAACATCATAAAATTATTGCATGGGTCAATCAGTTGACTCATGTAAACTAGTCCTATGCTCAATTCAGTAGGGCGTTAGCTGTTGTTATTTTTCTGTCATTCAGACCTGGGATTATACCCATAAATGCCCTGCAGACTTCCTGGTCTCCCACTGAAATGCTTTCAACCCGTCCTGCCACCCTGCACATGGTGACTTATCCAGGTAGCCTGACTACAACACTGCCTGGCATACTGTTACCTTTTGAGGTCACCTTTAGCCTGTGTAGTGCCCCCAGCCTCTGTCCTCTACTGGGAGCTCTCCACCCGGGGGACAAAAGGACTCATTACCTGTGTGGCTAAAGCCAGCAAATGAGACATGTGCACTGAGCTGTTTAGAGAAAAAGGAAATAGGCAAATAAAAGTTTCTTCAAATGTCACCATCCCAGCTAGGGTAAGATGCATGAGAGCTAAAATACACAATCTTCTGGGAAGCAAATAAATAAGTTTGAATTCAGGGATCAGGCCTTGGCCATGTTGTTAACCATCCTGCTTGGAGACCTGGCTCTTGATAACAAGCCGGTGGGAAGAATTGCTCTTTCAATTTAACCTTGTTATCATTAAACGGCCTTCTGCAGTTTCTCCGATATGCTTATTTTATTTTTCCGGCATCATGCTAGTTAAAAGTAGGATAAATGATAAGTCTGTTAACGAATACCTGAATTAATTTTATGGCAGAGATTGCTGAGCAGGGAGCAGGGTGGGACCATTCCTGCACTGTGGGCTGATAACCATTTCGGGCATCGAACATTTATTAAGGACCAATAATAAAAGCCCTTGTGATGGTGTCATGGCTCGTTCTAAATGCTTCCTGCTAATAAAATGAGCATTGATTTGAAAGGCAATATTTAAATTCTATCCACAGCATGTCAAGGAAAGGACAACTGTGTCTGAGGCGTGAGAAGCACTTAGCCAACTTGTTTAATCATCAGATGCTCTGCAAATTGTGTGTGCTCTTGGCAGGTGGGAAAATGTTCCCTAGCAAATGCTTCATTAGGGGAGGTAACCACAGAGCAGGGCTCAAATCCTAGCTCCCTACATTTGGGCTTGGTGACTTTGGACTGGGTACCTAAACTCTCTCAGCCTTTACTGGCTCCTGCATAAAATAGAGATATTCACAACTTTCATGTGCTGTGGTTTGGGAAGTTAGTAAGTGATTACATAAAGTGATACAGCAGCGTCAATAAATTTTAAGCTGTCTTCTCCTTTCCCTTAAGCTTGAACATGGACCAGCTCTGGGTAAACACATTTCTAGCTTCAGGAAAATTACTGTGCCATGAACAAAGTAACAAGCTCAGAAATAGATGGGCTCCCCTCTCGTAAAGACTACTTCCTATGTGTACCTTGATCATCATTTCCAACCTGGATACATGTCACATGTCCATGCTAATCTTCTGATTGTTAATATAGCAAACTTGATCATAACATTCACATGAGAACAGTCTTTCAGTGGCCCTGAGGACAAAGTCCACACAAACCAGCACTGCATCTGAGACCTGTCTCCTGCCTCCCTGTGCTCCCCATCCCCTGGAGCCTTACCGTGCCCCCTTGCTCTTCCGTGGGCACTTACCATTCCAGTCCCATGCTCTGTCCCAGCTTCCTGCCTTTGCACATGCTGTTCCCTCTTCCTGGAGTATCTTCCACCACTTCTTCCTGAATAGCTCCTTTTACCCTTAGGGGAAGCTGAGGGGTCCTCTCTAGAGGGACTTCAGGGTTAGCTTTCTCTAACCCCGGAGCTTCTCTCTGCTAGCAATAACTGCATTGCACTGAAATGGATTTTTCTTCTTCTTTCTTGGACTGAAGGCGAGTCTCACATCTGTCTGTCAAGCAGCCATCACAGTGCCTGGCATCGAATCAACATTTCATGAATTTGTTGACTCAGCTCTCATTCCCTAGGAATGCTTGTCCAGTCTCAGAGATTTAAAAACAATCTGTATGCTGAGGACTCACGAATAAATCTGGCTCAGCCCACTCCCTTAACCTCTACACACAAACACCCAACTGCCCACTTACAAATCTCACTCGGATGTTCAAGCTTGTCCAAAACAGAGCTCCTGATGATCCTTCCCAAACCGGCTCCTCCTCCAGTCCTTCTCTTCATTGCAGATGGAAGCTTCATCTTTCATTGTTCAGACCAAAAAATCTGGTGTTTTCCCTGTGACTTCGCTTACATCCTATGTCTGGTCTGGCTGTGATTCTGTTGGCTGTAGCCTCAAAACAGATTCAGAATATCGCCCCTTCTCATCACCCCCATTTTCACCTTGATTATTGCAGTAGCTGCATATGGGCTATCTCCCTGTTTGCTTCCACCCTTGCCCCCTGCAGTTTATTCCCAGCACAGCAGTCAGAGTGATCCTGTGAAATGACATCACTCCTCTGCTCACAACCCTCCAATGACTCTCCATCACCCTCAGAGTAATGCTAGATTCCTTACCACAGTAATAAGGGACTGATACACAGTCTGGCTCATGCTACCTGCCAAGCTCATCTTCATTGTTCTTTGGGAACCCCAGGCAAGCCCCTGCTGCAGGACCTTTGCACTGGCTGTTCCCTCTGCCTGGAATGCTCCTCCCCCAGAGCCACATGGCTAGCTTCCTTCCTCCAGGTCTTTCCCAGATGCCACCTTCTCAGAGAGACCTCCTCTGGCCACCTTACCTAAAATTTCACCTCCCAACACATATTCCCTTGTCCTGATTTATTTTTCTTCTTAGCACTCGTTCATCATGCTATATGTTTTACTTATGCATCTTGTTTATTTTCTATCTCCTCCAACCAGTGAGGACATGGATTTTGGTCTGTGTGTTAAGTTCTGTGTCCTCCGTTCCTGCAGCAGTGCCCGATCCACAATAGGTTGTCCATTAAACCCTAGTTGGTTGGTCAAATGAATGAATGAATGAATGAATGAATGTCTTCTTCAGGGGGGAAGCCAACCCCAGCAGCCCTCCAGGAGCCTGGAACTGAGGTGGGACTCTGGCGGCAGGGACTTGACTCTAGGTCAGGTTGAAGACTAGCTGAAACAGCAAAGAGGCAAAAGCACCTCTCCATGAGACGTGCCCACCAACGCCATGTCAGTTTACGATTGCCATGGCAGTACCTAAAAGTTTCCACCCTCTTTCATGGCAATGACCTAGAAGTTACCACCCCTTTTCTAGACATTTCTGAATAATCCACCCTTTAATTTGCATGCAATTAAAATGAGTATAAATATGACTGTAGACCTGCCTCTGAGCTGCTACTCTGGGCACACTGCCTATGGAGTAGCCCTTCTCAGCAAGGAGCAGTACCTCTACTGCTGCTGTACATGGCCACTTCATGCTGTCTAGGCTGGGCACGGTGGCTCACACCTATAATTCCAGCACTTTGAGAAACTGAGGCAGGCAGATCACTTGAGCCCAGGAATTTGAGACCAGCCTGGGGAACATGGTGAAACCTGTCTTTAAAAAATATAAAAACAATTAGCTGGGCATGGTGATGCATGCCTGTGGTCTCACCTACTCAGGAGGCTGAGCTCAGAGGATTGCTTGAGCCCAGGAGGTGGGGGCTGCAGTGGACCAAGATCATGCCACTGGGCGACACGGCGAGACTGTCTTAAAAAAAAACCAAACAAACAAAAAAACAAACAAAAAAAAAAACAAAAAACAAACAAAAAAAACACATAGTGCTATCTAACACTACTGGCTTGCCCTTGATTCCTTGATTTCTTTCCTGGGTAAAGCCAAGAACCCTTCCTGGGCGAAGCCCTAATTTTGAGGCTCACCTGTCCTGCCTGCATCAGAACCATCAGGTGGCACAAACACCAATGATGCGGGTGGGCTCCACAGTGAGCAGCGAGTAGTCTTTGGCCATATGAGCAACAATAGAGTTAACGCCCCACAGGGACAGCTGCAGGTTCATTGCACGTGATGAGTCTGGGAGGGAGAAAATGTGCTGCTTGGGGTCACTGGACTGCTAGAAGAAGGAATGGTTTTCTCTCTAGGGAACATTTTGAATAGGATTTCAGAGCAGGAAGATATTAAGTGTGAGATGGGGAACAGTGTGTGTAGGGCTCAGAGACCTCATCCCCCTAGAGATTGTCTGCCCCATCTGGGTGCATAGTGTGGCCAGCAGGTCAGCGCCTCCTGTGGGGGTCCATCACGGGGTGCAGCAGGGCTCCTGACAGACTTGGCAGCTGGACTAGGACTATGCACAAAATGTAAAGCGAAGTATGCACCCAGAAGCCCATTCTTCCATTAACTTATATATATATTTAAAAACTACATAAGAGTTGCTATGGAGAGCAAACGTGACTTTAAGACATAATTGCAGTTCATTGTTATTTTCCTAAATAATGTTGGTGTCTACATGGCTCCATCCTGCTTTATTTAGCTTCATCTTTCCAGCTGGAGCGTGCTCCCTGATGGGTGGGGGTGACCTTCATTGGCATCTCTCTACCCTGGGGGTGGTCATGTCCTTCAGGAGCAGGTGATGGATAGGCTCTGCCTTTGTTTTTCTCCTGGGACCCACCCTGCTCCATGGACTCATAGGATAGACCTGGGCACTCACTCCCCTGCGTCCTGCTCACACAGCACTTCAAAGGCCAGACAGAAAAAAAGCAACAGGATAGCCCTTTGATTCAGTGAGAAAGGTGGCACGTGGTGTCTACTCCAGTGAGCTCAGAAGATTTGCAGGTGCTAAACCAGAGACACATTGGCCCCTTTTGGCTAAAGACCTCGGAGCCCACGATCCCTTCCTTCCTTACCCATAGCTCCACTAGTGCCTGTGTTATGTTGTGTTAGAATCCACGTCTGTCTCAGAAGCAGCCTGAAGATAGGGATCACATCCAGTGGATTTTCATAGCCCCAAAGCTTAGTCCTGCATCTGGCACACAATAATACATCTCTGTGTATAACCATGTGCTTTTCCAAAGCTTATTTTTTTGGGCATTCTGGGTAGCAATTCCTCTTATCCAGTCAGTCTGGGGTTCCGCCCTGGGTCCAGCCCACGCAGTTGGAGGACTGACTGGAGCCCTCGTGAGAAGAAACTGGACCTCTGTAGAATGATGCGAAGAAATGTTTTCTTTCCCTCCCCATGTGCCCACTCCCATTCATAAAGAAGGGAACTTCCTCCAGCACTTCTGCCCTCTTGAAGTGCTGAGGCTGCAGTATCCACTCCTCTGCCTGCCTTTTTATTCTACTCAACTGAGGTGAGATGCTAATATGATGGGGGAATGACCATCACTGGCCTCTTTATTCTGGGGGGGTGGCAATGTCATTAAGGAGTGGGTGATGGACTCTACCTTCATTATTTTTCTGGGACCTGCCCTGCACATAGTACAGGCTCACTCCTCAGGTCCCTGCTCACATAGGCTGAGCACACTGGAGTGGGATCCTGGCTGCGGGTGGCTTGCCACTCTCTGAGTATGTGAGGCAGGCCAGTGTCTAGCTGAGTAGGGTTTCCACAATGCGACTGCCCCAAGCAAAGTCCAAGTTCTAAGTTAGGGGAGAGGGTTATTAGATACCTATTTCAGCCTTAGGTAAGTCATGTTCTCTAATCTGGCTCATGCCAAAGCCCTGCATTTTGGGAGGTATTAAACATATACCTGGCCCGGAATCAAGCTGCTATTTGGTTGGCATCTAGCCCGTGATCCTTGTGTCTATTTTCTAATGGTGAGACCTGGAGGAGTGGTGGAGTGAGGCTTAGGTTCCCCTACCTCTGAGAGTTGGACTTTCAGAGAGACCTGCACTCAGTCATGTTTTCCCTCACCAATGTGGGGTCTTTCTCTTAAGTCTGGTTATTGTCTGGTCTTTTGTCTCATGAATATCAAAATCCCCTAGAAAAACATAGCCTGTCATTTTCCCAGGCAGGCCCTGCTTGTCCCTCCCTTGTCCAGCTCTGGTCACTACGTTCTTGTTACCTGCAGGCTCAGCTCATGTCCAGCTGCTAAGTCAGTGAGAGGCCAGCCTGGCAGAGTATGAGGAGCCCTTCATGCCATCTGGGCAGGATGAGAAGATCAGCTGCTGCCACCCCCGGGAGTCAGGCAGGGAGACAGCCTGTTGTGGACATTTGTTGTGTCTACTGCCTGATATCCGTTTCACCCTGCTGGTAACTAGCCCCCAGTTTTCCTCTTGAGGGCTCGCCTGCCCCACCTCCACCCATCTCATGTGCTTCAGATGAAGCTGACTCTACCCAGACTCCAAAAGTGGCACCTATGAGTAAGCCATACGGACCAGTGCATTTCATCCTCCAGTCAAGTTGGTTCAGACATGAGCACATGACCCAAGTGAGGCCAATTATAGCCAGTGAAACTCAATTCTAGCACATGTATGTGTGCATGTGTGCATGTGTGTGTGAACATGTACATGTCCACTACTAGAGAAGTGGGCTTTCACTTCCACTGGATGTGAAGCTGAAAGGATGCAGAATTGGGAATTTTTAGCAGCCATCATGAAGGGACAGAAGGGCTAAGAATGAAGCCAACACTGAGGAAGCAGAGACAAACCTTATCCAGGTGACAGCATTTGATCCCTGGGTTGAGCCATGCCTGAAGGCAGAACAGTCTACTTGAATGGACTATTCAGTTACATGACCTGATAAGGTCTCTTGTTTACTTAAGAAAGTTTGACTGGCATTTTCTCACTTGCAACCAAAAGTGTCTTCACTGATACAGAGCCTTTTGTTGCCACCTGATCACCATGCCATAGCCTCTCTACTCTAATCCTTGCTCTGTGGGGTCTGCAGTTTCCTCTCTCTGTCTTCAGTTAGCCAGAGCCCCTGCTGGAAGGGGAGCCTGGCCCCACAGGCCAGATGCTCAGCTGGGTTCTCTTGTCAGTTCTCAAAGCCACCCCTGTGTGCCCCTTGCATCACCTGATTCTGAGAACAGCGCAGTCAACAAGCCCCTGCCTTGTGCCCCTTGGAAATGCTGCCAGCCTGAATCAATAATTCCAAAATATGTTCTGGGGAACACTGGTCCTTTTGGATGCTCTCTGGGAGGACAAAAAGGTTTTCAGTTTTAGAAATTGACAAAGCCCTGTATACACACACACACACACATACACACACACACACACACACACACACACATCCCTCTTGGAGATCCACCAGCAAATTTACTTATCAAAGGTTCTAATGAGCACTGCCATAAAAAGCACTGCCACAAAAAACATATCATAATTTAGCATTTGAAAACAGATTTCACTATGGAACAAACTTTTTTTGTTGTTGTTGTAGGTATAATACCTGAACGTATTTGGGGAAACAACCTGAACGTATTTGGGGAAACACTTGACTAGAATTTGCAGGAGTTCTTTGAACCTGGCAATTTGTACAACTGGCCTCTTGCTGGAGCAGTCAGCCATTCATTTCTGGTTGGGTCCTAACACCTTTATCTCAGCTTGGTGATATGACATCATTTCTTCCCTCCAGAGCTCCAGGCATGCCACAGGGCTGGGACCACGCTGGCTGTGCTGTTTCTTGGCATATGGTTCCTGTGCTGGTGGTAGCAGGAGATAATTTGACTGGGCTGACAACATTCATTCTTTTCTGGGCCACACAGACCTCCTAATACCCCATTCTGAGACCACAGTTCAAATCTGGCAACAAGAATGCACATAGTTACATGTAAACAGAAAGCTTAACATTAAATTATGATTGATGTTTCAAATCAAACGCTCTCAGAGTTGGGGTGGGAGATGAGTTTCCAGGAAGTAGTGGCCTGTAATGAAACCCACCAGAGTCATAAAAATGCAGGATGGCCATAGGAGGCCGCCTGGAGACTCAAACCTAGATGACAGAAAGAGAGCTAAATTTTAATATTTGCTTGCTTTCAAAACAGCAGCATCATACTTCCCACGAAACAGAAATGCTTGCTTGGTACTGTATTGCCTCATAAATCCTAGGGACCCATTCAATGACAACGTTGAAGGAGCCAGCTGGCCCAGGTGTGATTACTTCTGGGATTGGAGGGAGGGAGGGAGAGGGAAGGCTACCACTTGTTGACTGCTCTGCATTCATGATCTTTTTCAATCTTCCTAAAATCCAGTGAGGTAAGCAGTGTTTCTGTTTGGCTGGGGAAGAAACCAAGATCCAGAAGGGTGAAGCCTTTAGACTAATGATGGCATTGGGATTTGAACCAAGGTCAACCCAAGGCCAAGCCAAGCCCAAAGCCATGCCCAAGAAGGGATTTCTTACTGATGAATTATGAGTATAGACCTCTCAGATGTGGTTGATGGTGTCCCGTGACTCTGCCTGGATGAAGCTGTCTTCCCCTTTCTATCAGCAGACAAGCACTCAGTTGTGTGTCCAAACCAAGGCAGAGTATTCTTCCAGGGCCCTGGTCTCTGACTGGGGAAGGGAGACTCTGAGGGGATACAAGTATAGTGGCTATAGGGTGAAGTTCCAGGGTTATCCAGACACCCCTAGATTGGAGAAGCTGTTTTTAAACTGATCCTGGATGAGTTACTGGAGATCAGAATTGCCAGAAGATCAGCAGGCTGGTTTGCCCCTAGGAAACATCAACATTTTTGTTTGATTTTTGAGTGTCCCCATAATGGTCATTCCAAGGTGGTAGTGGAGAGCTCACAGGATGGGGAGCCACAGGATCCTCCTTCTGGCTTTGTCCCTTTCTAGCAGCATCACTCCCCCGAGTGATGCTGAGCCTTGGTTTCCTCATCTGTCAATTGTGTTTAATAATTCATGCCCTGAGATCCCAGAGCAAGATGGCTGACTAGGAGCAGCTCCAGCCTCCAGCTCCCAGCGCGAGTGACACAGGGGACGGGTGATTTCTGCATTTTCAACTGAGGTACCGGGTTCATCTCACTGGGGAGTGCCAGACAATCGGTGCTGGTCAGCTGCTGTAGCCCGACCAGCTAGAGCTGAAGCAGGGTGAGCCATCGCTTCACCTGGGAAGCACGAGGGGGAAAGGAATCCCTTTTCCTAGCCAAGGGAAACTGAGACACACAACACCTGGAAAATTGGGTAACTCTCATGCTGATACTGTGCTTTACCAAGGGTCTTAACAAACAGCACACCAGGAGATTATATCCCACACCTGGATGGAAGGGTCCCACGCCCACGGAGCCTCCCTCGTTGCTAGCACAGCAGTCTGAGATCTAACTGCAAGGCAGGAGCGAGGCTGGGGGAGGGCCGCCTGCCATTACTGAGGCCTAAGTAGGTAAACAAAGCCGCCAGGAAGCTCGAACTGGGTGGAGCCCACCGCAGCTCAAGGGGGCCTGCCTGTCTCTGTAGACTCCATCTCTGGGGACAGGGCATAGCTAAACAAAAAGCAGCAGAAACCTCGGCAGAGGAAAATGACCCTGTCTGACAGCTTTGAAGAGAGCAGTGGATCTCCCAGCATGGAGGTTGAGATCTGAGAACAGACAGACTGCCTGCTCAAATGGGTCCCTGACCCCTGAGTAGCCTAACTGGGAGACATCCCCCACTAGGTGCAGACCGACACCTCACACCTCACACAGCAGGGTACACCCCTGAGAGGAAGCTTCCAGAGCAATAATCAGACAGCAACACTCGCTGTTCAGCAATATTCTATCTTCTGCAGCCTCTGCTGCTGATACCCAGGCAAACAGGGTCTGGAGGGGACCTCAAGCAACCTCCAACAGACCTAGCTGAGGGTCCTGACTGTTAGAAGGAAAACTAACAAACGGAAAGGACACCCACACCAAAACCCCATCAGTTTGTCACCATCATCAAAGACCAAAGGCAGATAAAACCACAAAGATGGGAAAAAAGCAGGGCAGAAAAGCTGGAAATTCAAAAAATGAGAGCGCATCTCCCCCTCCAAAGGAACGTAGCTCATCGCCAGCAACGGATAAAAGCTGGATGGAGAGTGACTTCGATGAGTTGAGAGAAGAAGGCTTCAGTCGATCAAACTTCTCAGAGCTAAAGGAGGAACTACATAACCAGCACAAAGAAACTGAAAATCTTGAAAAAAGAATGGAAGAATGGATAACTAGAATAATCAATGCAGAGAAGGCCATAAA
>NW_012104465.1:1454795-1513671 GCF_000951045.1 Mandrillus leucophaeus
AAAAAAAAATGAAAAAAGAAATTCCTGCCCTGCCCATTTCACAATGACAATGGATGTGGCTTTTGACTAAATGCAGCCAGGATTTAGCCAGCATTAAGTATATACCAGGCATCCTTCTCAGTCTGAGGAGAGGGGCTTATAAAGGAGAATCGCACAATATCCCTGTCTTTAAGTGATTCATTTAGTGCAAACAGGACAGATGGAAGTGGTGAATGGTGCTTTATATTTCAATAGCATCTTAGTGCTTTCTCATTCTTTGTTTCATGAAAGCATTGATGGCTGTCTGAAGTAAGCAGAACAAATATTCTTATTCTCATTTGATGAGAGAAGAAACTAAGGTTTCAACGAGTAAAGTCTCTCACTGAGTGATGATAATAACATCTAAAGTCTGCACCCACAATTCATTTGCACAGGGTTTTCATATGTGTCATGTCATCAAGTCTTCAAAACATCCCTGCGTGGTAAGCCTTATTACTATTAGACCTGTATTGTAGACGAGAAAAGAAACACGGCCAGATTGTCAGTTCCTGGAGAGAAGAAACCAGATCATCTTCATCTATGTATTCTTAGCACCAAAAATGGCATGAAGCAATAAAAGCGGCTTGTAGCAGATGCTTTTTGTGTCCTGCCCATTCCGCCTTGGACTTAACTGTTTTAGTGAGCACTGGCCCCGTTTCCAATCATCGGCACCTGCATTTCTTTATCCAAGGGCTCTCTCTGATAGCCTAGAGCCCTTGTTGGCCAGAAGTGCTAGAAAGTAGGTGCTCCTCAGGAGTTGCCCTCCACCAAAGACTCCCTCTTCTGGTGAGAGAACTCCAAGTGCGTGCTCCACCCTGGCTCCTGGAGATCCCAATGACCCACGGTGCCGACTTGATTAATAATGTACCTGGTTTTGGTTGTTTTTCTTATCTGTCTTTTTTCCCTGTTTTCCTATCTGTGTTTCTTGGGATCATCTCCCAAATAAACAATTGTCCTTTTTTTCAAGGTCTGCTTCTAGAGGAGCCAGACTAAGACTGGGTTCAGTGATGGCTTATGGGGTGAGTGGATAAGTGAATGGAGAAGTGAGAGACTGTCCTATCCCCTGACACCCTGACTGGGGGAAGTAAAGGGAAGAGTGTTGGTTATAACCTTGATGTGTTTGTTTCATGAGGACTGAGGTGGGTTTGGGAAGGTGCAACTTACCTGCTGGTGTTGGTGTGAAGACACAGAAGAAAAATATTACAAATCTGTTACTGAAGGTTAAAGTCAAGAGCATGATTCCAGGCAGGGTAATCTATCTGCAATGCTTAGATCTCCTCCTCTGACCATCTAGTTCTCTTAGAACAGAATCCAAGCTCCTTACTCAGGGCTTGCCACCCTTTCCAACCCATCCCAGACTCGGTGCCGCAGTCCTACATCTTCTGCTCCCTGAGCACCTGGAGAACATCCCCCCCTTGGGACACCTTCATTCTTGCTGGCACTTTGCCAGGAATGCTCTTTCCCTCAGAGCTTTGCTTGGCTTACTTTTTCTGTTTCCTTCAGGTTTCAACTTCAAAGTGACCTCCTTAGAGGTTGGTTTGCTGACCAACAAAGTCAGTCACTCCCTATCTCATCACCTTATTCTATTTTTATCATAAAATTTGTATTCGCAGAACATTTGATTATTATTATTGTTGTATTTATTATTATTAATGATTTGTTCTCTATCTAAAACTCAGGATCTATGAAAGACACGGTCAGTCTTGTTGACTGATGTTGTCTCAGCTCTTAGAACAGGGCCTGGCACATAGCAGATGCTCAATACATAACTGTTGACTGAAAGAATGAAGGATAAGCTAAGGAGATGACAGTGATGGGCAGAGGTGTGCAGGAGTTCCAATTGTCCATGGTGCTGACTTGATTCATAGTGTACTTGTTTTTGGTTACTTTCCTTCCCTGTCTCATTTCCCAACTTTCTCTATCTGTGTTTCCAGGGTGAGTGCATTTGGCTGCCTTCTAATGCTCTGTTGTGTATTTATTTGGACTAGCTGCTTGTCTTTAAAGGGACTGTATGAGTTGGTGGCAGGTTATGTGAACGGCCCAAGATCACTCTTAGAGGTAGGAGAGCCAGAACTCAAGCCTCAAAGCCCAGGAAGCCCACGCTCTTAGCTACCATCCTACATGGCATCCGTTGGGGTTTACTCACTATCCCTGAAATAAGACTTTCTGACCCTTTCTCCCAGTCTTCTGCCATGTCACAGAGATAGAGGTTATTAATCTTGTTCCTGGGATATTTAAAACGTTATTTATAAATTGTTCCAGTTTTGTCTTTTGTCAACTTATGAGCAAGTCTGTAGGTCAGCCATACAAATAATTTGCCCTTGTGGGGGGGAAAAAAACCCATATTGCATAAAAAGGAATGTCCCACCTTAAAGCCTCTAGACTATGGTTTTTCAGTCTCACCACTATTGACATTTATAACTAGATTATTCTTTGTGACAGGGGACTGTCCTGTGCATTTTAGGATGTTTAGCAGCATCCCTGCCCTCTATTCACCAGACGCCAGTAGCTTCCCCTACTTATGACAAGCAAAAATGTCTCTAGGCACTGCCAATTGTCCCCTGGGGGCCAAAACTGCCACCACCTAAGAACCACTGCCTTGAGATACAGGGGGGCAGGTGCCATGTTTGTTTTGCTTATGATTGTGTCCTTAGTGCCTGGCCCAAGTTAAGTGCCCCATAAATATTTGTTGGGCAACAGGATGAATAAATGAGTGAATAGTGAATGAATGAATGAATGAACATAGCCAGTGTTATTGGACTGAATTTCCTGAATCCCCTGACCTCATCAGCTGCTCACTTTCTTTGTTTTCCAACATCATGTCATCTGCTAACCTAACTGACCAGTCACAGTTCTGGTGTAATTATTCACCTGGCTTCCCATAAACCATATCCAAATGGGGAACAACTGACTTGGTTCGTTTTGGCCTTGAGCACAGAATCCGGAAACCTCTAACTTTAACCCTGCAGTGGAAGAGGGAAAAGAGACAGAGTGCAGGAGTGTAAGCAGCAAATGCTCCCACCCACTGGGGGTCATTTACAGTCTCGGGGATCCAATTAACAGTTTCTGAGTGGCCACTTTCCCCACATCTCCCATGTTTCTCCACCTCACAGACACCGGTGAAGCCGGTACCCATTAGGCAACATTACTCTGTATAATGAAACAACTCTACTGAAATCCCAAATAAGAAAATGGGAGGCTTCTATGAGACTTTAAGCTGCTCAAGTTCACTCAGCCTCAGCTAATGAAAATATGAGCTGCCTCTGAGCTGAGCCTACTTCCTCACGTGGTCCAGCAAATATCTTAATATCTCCAGATTCCTTCCTGCCTTCTAAATTGTGTGCATCACATCTGACATTTGCGAGTTATCTATGATGTCTGCAAGATTAAACCACCATGAAAACTCTCCATCTGCACTCTCATCCCCTCCACCCCCCAACCCAGGCTGCCAGGCTGAGCTAGAATGCCTGAGACTGTGAAAGCTCAGCCCATATGGGTGAGACTGGAGGCCAGCTGCAGACCTTTCAGCGTGCAATTCTCTCCCATCTCTATTTGCATCGCACATGCTGAGGGATTGAATTTCATTTCAAGTCCTGGCTGAGTGAGCACCTTCTACTTAGCAGGAAATACGGGGGCAGATAACAAAGAGGGGGGCTTGGCCCTGCCCTCCAAGGGAAAGCCTCACCCTTCATAACAAAGGCCACACCCATCATGTGCAGGGGCCCTGCCTAGATGCTCCCTATGCACCCTCCCAGGAATTCCTCAAAAGAAAACAGACTTGGGCAGGTACCCTTGTTTCCCACTTGAGAAACTAGTGGGCTTTGAGTCAGTCATGAAGCTACTACTCAGAGGGATTTGACTCATGCTAGACTCTTCCCCAAACCAGTTTGTGGCTTTCGGACTTTGACCAGGAAGACAGACGTTTGATGACTTAGCTGTCTACTGCAAGGCAGGATGAAAGAAATGCCAAATAAAGGTATAAGCAATGCCCTGTCAGGTACAGAGACAGAGGGGATTAATTCACGTGGAGGACTTAATGAGTCCAGGCTTGAAGAACAAAGAGGATTTTTAGCAGTGGAAAATGGGACAGTTCCAGGGGTGACGGATAGCATGTGTGACAGCACAGAAGTGTGTGGCCCTTCCGAGGACCAAGGGGTTTGTGGAGAGAGTAGTTAGTAGAGGGATGTGGCTGAAGGTGATGCAGCTGTGTGTTGGACCCAGCTTGCATAAGCTCAGGCGAGCTGTGCTCATGTTTCCCAAATTGGTGTTTGGTGATATCATGTTGATGGCTTCCAGTCAGCCATGGAGGGGGCATTTACACCACGGAAATGTGCACTCAGGACTCCTCCCCTCCCTGAAAGCTGGTCATTAAACATTAACCAGCACACACTAGGTATTGGGGGACATCACCACCAAGGTGACCCCAGGGATCTGAGTCTCAAGCAAAAGAGGGTTAATAACGCTATTGATGAAGACAAGGGCTCCAGGAAGTTGAGGCTGGTGGTTAGAAATTCAGATCTGTAGTTTAGAAAACCAGAGATGACTGGTTTCCTTCCCTTTTCTTTTTGTCCCAGGAACGTGAAAATGCCCTATCTGAGTAAAGACAGAATAAAGTAAACATCCCTGTAAATGAAAAAAAAAAAAAATCAAAGTGAAGATCTGACCTGCTGGGGATTCTCAGCAGGGAAACAGGCAGAGCAGGCAGCCCCGTTCATCTATTCCCAATATTGCATTATCTCAAACTCACTTATTCAGAATTCTCTCACCACAGATCAGCACTTTGCCTCCTCCATTACCAGCTAATCCAAATGGACCTGGTGCTAACTTAATTTCCAGGATAATGGAGTCCTGATCTATTTGCACAATTGGCTTTTGCATCCCGACAGTATTTGCTGAATCCTTAAAATCAATGAGGCTGCTCTAGACCACCAGACCCTCCCTCCCAGTGAAGACAGCTTCCAGGATCCCCCTAGTGCCTGACTGCCTATATTAAACACCTACAGTACACCAGCTCCATGCTGGGTGCCTGGTGTGGATCCTATCTGATCCTCACCATGGCCCAGGAAGGGTGACTTCCATTTTACAGAAGAGGAAACAGGAGTCTCAAGAAGGGCAGAACTTTGCCCAAAGTTACACAGGTAGCAAGCGCCAGAGCTAGGATGAGATTCCCTGTCTGTCTCTAAGGCTCCTACTCTTTGAATTACATTTGGTTAGTATGTGTGGTAGGCTGGATAACTGTCCACAAAGATATCCATATCCTAATCCCTGAAATCTGTGAATATTGCCTTATAAGGCAAAAGGAACCTGGGAAATGTGATTAAGGTAAGCTCCTTGAGATAAGGAGATTATCCTGGATTATCTGGGTGATCCCAATGTAATCCCGAGGGTCCTTGTAAGAGGGAGGCAGAAGAGATGTGACGACAGAAGAGGAGATGGCACCTGATGATGGAAGCAAAGATTGGAGTGATGTGGCCACAAACCAAGGAACGTGGCAGCCCCTAGAAGCTAGACAAGGAAGGAATGAATTCTCCTAGGGAGCCTTCAGAAGGGGCCAGCCCTGCTCACACCTTGATTTTAGACCTGCAAGACTCCTTTCAGACTTCTGGCCTCCAGAACTGTAAGAGAATAAATTTATGTTGTTTTAAGCCACTAAGCTCGTGAGAGCAGCAATAGGAAACTGACACACTTTCCAAAGTAAGAGGAAGAGAAATGAATCAAGACATCAATATGAGAAAGGAATGGAGTGTGAGAAGCATATGTCAAGGGCAAGAAAGGAATGGGCTGGCCTGCAGGTGTCCTTGCCTCTCTGCAAGCACAGGAGGTCTGAGCAGGGGCCTCTGCTCCCTCCCCTTTCCCTTATCCTACTCCTTCTAGCCATATTGGCTTCAATTTGAAACAATGCATTCTATAATTAGGACAAGTATTCCTTTGACCCCTAATGGATGAAAAGGAGGCAACTGAGTGACAGAGGCCAGCGCAGGCTCAAGCACTGGAGTTCTGTCTCAGCTCTGCCAGCCACCTGCTCTGTGATCTTGGATAAAATGCTTTATTTCTCTGAACTGCTGTAAGTGTCGCGACTTCTCAGATCCCGCCCTCAGATTTTTATATCTATGTGCTAAGCAAACTAATCGTATAAACACAGTTTGGGTAGAATATTGAGCCCATCAAAAGAGCATCCAAAACACACTCTGTGCAGACTATTTGCATTCAGCTTTTATGCAAGCAGGTCTTGAGGCTCCTTGTGTAAGCCTCTCAAAGCTTCAGTCTTGATAACCATCCCACAGGGGGAAGCTCCAATGCACATTAATTTGGGAAGATTTCTCTGGCTGCCAGGGCCAGGAGGTGGGCATAGACTGGTCCTAAGAACTGAAGGTGGAAAAAAACCTTGCTTGGAAAGACCAGAAATAAGCCCTGGAGGTCTGCAAATCTGAAGGCTCTGAAAATGAGTTTGTAGGAATAAGAGGGGCTGGCAGTTTCAGGGAAGGGAAGGAAATGATGATGGGTTCAGCAGTGAGTGTGCTAAGGGCCAGAACTGTCAGAGTTATCATGGGCCTGTTATTTTAGCCGTTGGAAGCTGGGCCTTGCAACAGTGATGAGATAGGCCTGGGAGTGAAGCTCAGTGGTTATAGCATGGCTTAACTGAAAGACCATGACCTAGGTTTCTGATGGCTTAGTCCCTAGTTGAAGTCCCGTTACCGTCATCCTGGGGTCTCCAAGTGTGTTAAATGTTTCAACTTTAGCTTTCTGATCTGCCAACTGGGTGAGTGATAAGAGCTCTGTGGAGCTGACGAGCTCCCCTTCTTTTCCCCTTTCCCCTTCTTTCTACCCAGGCTGGGTGTTCCAGCTGCCGATCTCACTGATTCTTAGTTTGTATCTCTGGAAAATGGGTTTACTCATGAGAAGGTTGATGGAAGGTTTAATGAGACAGGAAAGGTAAGAGGTCCAAGCCCTGGAATACAGATTCTCTCCCTGGCCCCTCTGGGCATTCTCACAAGTTAAGAGAATAACAAGATATGATCAATAACCCAGAGATATGACACCCAGAGGACAGTGTGCTGCTGCTATTCTTTCAGGGGGGCTGAGCCTATGTGACAGGTGATCCTTGATGGGAAAATGTGCATGCCTCCCTGAGCCCCCCTGGCTGTTGTTCTGCCAAGTGCAGGGTCAAGTTCCTGTCCATCTCTCATGCCCAGGGTAAGCATGGCATGCACAATGACTGGGACCTAAATGGCAAAAAGCCTGCTATCCAAGCTCAGAAACATCCCTGGCTCCCATGAGGCCTCTGCCAGCAGCTCCAGGGACCCAGCAATAAATTAAAATGTCAGCATGATATGGGGTCAGGTGCTACATCCCGCCAAGACTACACCCTCTTACTTGTACCCTTGACTGTCTCCTCCCCAAGACGCTCCTCTTTTTCAGATGCATAATACGACATTGGGCTGATGGTCTGAAGGCTGACTTCTCAGTGGCTGCACCCTTCTAAGGGAATAGGTGAATCTGCTCATCCTCTCTGTCCTCTGGGGCTGGCAGGCATTTTGTATGTGTGGATGGCGGTGGTACATTAGAGCTCCCTGGCACCAGGCTCCTAAATCTACCCCTTTATCCTTCAGTTGGTGCTGGTTAATGTGCCTGGGAAGCATACCATCACCTTCAATCTCAAAGCTTAATTCAGAGCGCCTCAAACCTTACTGTACATATGAGCTACTTGGAGATCTTGTTGAGATGCAGATTCTGATGTGATAGGTCTGGGGTGGCCTGAAATTCTGCCTTTAAAACAAGTTCCCAGGTGATGCCGATGCTTGATCCCAGAGTCGCAGGGACCTAAGGGGTCACCTGGAGGGAATGACAGAAACCGCAGGGCTCAAGAAGGAAAGTAAAATTGCCTGTCTGCTGCATGCCAGCTGCTGTGCTAGGTGGGTGAAAGTAGCCACTT
Source organism: Mandrillus leucophaeus (assembly GCF_000951045.1). Taxonomy (NCBI): domain Eukaryota; kingdom Metazoa; phylum Chordata; class Mammalia; order Primates; family Cercopithecidae; genus Mandrillus; species Mandrillus leucophaeus. Next base: position 1,462,747 of record NW_012104465.1, read on the forward strand.
TCTTAATCCTCCCAATAGACTTGCAAGGAAGGGATTAGGAGCCTAATTTCACAGACCGGGGAACAGAAACTCAGGAGCTACAGACATACACCCAGAGTCACACAGTTGGCAAAAGGAGGCAAGGGTTGAATTCTTGTGTCTGGCTCATGTTCACTTTCTCTACTAAGAGGCTTCCCTATACATGAAGATGAAGCCCTGTCGCAATTCACAAATGAGGAAATACACCGAGTAAGTAAACATACGGAAGATGCTTGGTCTCACACTCTTCATCCAAAATGAAAAGCAAAACAGTGTGAAATGATCTCTCACCAGTCAAAATAGAATAGATATTTTAAAAGAATGATTGCATGTGGGGAAAGGTATGGTGAAATGGGGATTCTCATATGATTCTGGGGAGAGGGTAAATTTGGGCAACGATTGGAAAACAGATGGCACCTATCAAACGCCTTAAAAATGTTCCTGTTCAGTAATTATGCTTTTGGGAATCTGTCCTAAAAAGTCTTGAAATTATGTATCCCAGCACTATCCAGGATAAAGAAGTAGTAGAAAGAATTTAAATATCTGACAGTAGAAGAATGAGATGTAATTTGTGAAACATCCACACAATGGAGTTTTATGTAGTCATTGAATTATGTGTATGTAATACCGTGGAAATGTTAATGTTATAAAGGAAGAAAGTGGCTTGCAAAATGATACACAGAGAATAATCTAAAACTGATACGTAAAAAATCTAAAACATTAAGCCTAGACAGAGAAAAAAGCCTGACAGAAATTAAACCAGTACATTAGTGGTTAGGTTTTGTTTGTGGAATTATGAACCGTCTTTTAAATGTATTTTCTCAAATGTTTTAAATATACACGTGACTTTTGTAGTGATTTTTAAAAAATATCCTTTCAATTAAACTTCGGTCTACAGCACTTAATCCAATGACCTAAAAGTCAAATGTACACTAAAATTGCATAAACTATTCCTATTTTCTTATTGAATCACATGATAATTTCAGGAGACAAGTGACCTTCACTTTTGATTGACCATTGATTGGCAGTAGTTTCAATTTCTCTGTCCTCAGCTTCTATCATGATTAGGTTGGTGCATCAACCTAACAAATGTGTCATGATGTCTAAGCAAAAACTCTAACGTCATCTAGAGAGTGATACATTAACAAAACCATATGAGGGATAATCCATTCATTCAACTGGCTGTGCTCTACGGATGCTGAGATGGAAGGCAGTTTGCAAGTGGCCCACAGTCTGGAAGGGGAGAGAAACCAATCAACTCCTGCTGTCTGGAGCGAGCAGAGGCTTTCAGGGCTAATCAGCACAGAGCATACTGAAGCGGACTGAGAAGATAAGATGTCCTGAATGACAAGGAGGTGTTAGGCAAGGAAGGGACAGGAAGCTGCTCCAAGCAGAGTTTGCAAAGAGTTGAAGGGGAGACATTGACATTGAGAGCATGGTGGTTTCAAGGAGCCACCCCAAAGTGTGGCCTGGCATAAGGGTGCTACGCTTGGGGGAGGGAAGAACTGAGTTGGGAATGGCTGGAATCATCAGGGACTATAGATGCCATGTGGTGGGGTTTTCATTTTATTTGAAAGGTGATGGGGAACCCCAAGAGGGTTTTAAAGAAGAGAGGATCATGACAGAATTAGACTTTAATGAAGATCACTCTGGCTGCAGAGTGGAAGTGAGACGGTGGGTGGTTCAATTGACAGTGTGGGTGAGCAAAGAGAAAACCAGTCAGGGGGTTGTTTGAATAATTAAGGTGAGAAACAATGAGGGGGTGGCCTTAGGGAGAGGGAGGCAGTGGGGAGGGAGATTTAGCTGGTAAATCAGTAGCTACAGGTCTTGAAAATTAATTGGATGTGGAGGGTTAGGGAGAGAGAGGAACTCCCAGTGACAGTCAGAATATTTGTAATTGCTAATTTATGTGTTTCTGCAGGCTCGAATATTACAGTAAATTAAAGGATAGTTTGAGTGAACAAAATATAATTTAGACACAATCTTTCAGGAGACTGTATATATTACTACACACACACACACACACACACACACACACACACACACACACACACACACAACGTAAGTGCATTCACTGACCAAATGCCCATATCTTATCCATAAGCAATTGTAAAGATGTAGAGGCCGATTCCTTCCTTTCTGGAGCCTCTGGAAAGCTCCCAGCTAGCATTCAGTGCCTTTGCACTGGAGAGAGCAAAGCCAAGACTTTGGCTTAGTGTGATGAGAGCCCCTGCTCTTGGACAGCAAAAGGCACTGTTTCCTAGAGGCATTTCCTTTTGACAGATGGTTACCCCAAATGGATGTGGGATATGAAGGGTGGCGAGAGAGAGCTACAAAAGTTCAGTGGTTTCTGGGAAGCTCTCAGGGATGTAAGGCTGAACTTCTCTCTGCAGGAGACCTTCCTTCAAAGGCAGAAGAGAATCGTGATGTGATTTGCTTTTGTATATTTGTGAAAGGCACACATACACAAACACATACGCACACACCCATTTTGCAGATGAGGCTCTGCACGATTGCGTAGTCTAGTTCCCATCATGACACTTGTTGTGGCTGAGCCAGCCCAGAGCCTGAGTCTTTGGCTCTTGAACCCTCGCCCTTTCCCATAGGCTGTGCTGAATGCCTTTAAACATTCTGTGTCTACCACTCCCCTGGAGTAGCACCTTGTAAATTGAAGAAAGGAACTGACAGCTTGGGTTGTAGAAAGAGCCCAGACCAACTCCAGACAGAGCTGAATCCAGGTTCCCTCTCATCCTGGTGACCCTGGGTTTGTCCTGTTTGAACTTCGGGTTTCTTCTCTGTAAATCAGGGATAACAACATCACCTTGTAAGCCTGGGAGGATTAAACGAGATAATGCAGGTAAAGTGCGCAGTACATGGTAGGTAGTCCATGCCTGTTTCTTCTTTACTCTTTCGCTGCGGAGACTTTTAGAGCAGTGAGGCTCTCCCTCTGGCTCATGGGTGTGCTAAGTAGCAGCTCCCCTCTGGGTCTTGAGAAAAGGGACCCAAAATGACAGGTCCAGCTCTGTCTGACATTCCACACTGTGCACAGAAGCCCTCTTGGGGTAACCCAGCCCTGTGATATTTCTGTATAGTAGTATGGTAATTTCTGCAGCAAAACCTCCCGTAATGGCAAAGACAAAGTCTTCTTTGCTACGTAGTGCAATTCATGCTTTTAAATGTTTTTATTTAAAATAAATTGGCCGTGCTGTTGACTCTGGCACAGAACCGTGGGCTGTGTTCTCAGTCTGCCCCTCTGCAGTGCAACGGCTGCCTCAGAGTGAAGTTCACATCCCATCCCTGGGAATCTAGAAGCCTGGCTGGGGCTGGGCTGGAAGTGGCTTCCTGATGCTGTGGGGCAGTCCCAGGTCTGGGGTGCAGAGAATTGGGCTCAACACGTGCTTCCTACTGCTTTTGGGAAAGCCCTCTGACTGTTCTGCTCAGCTGACAGCCTGTGTTCCATTCATCTGAGCATTCTCAAGTCGAGCCCAGTGCCCGGCACAGTGGAACTCAAAGTCTGTTGGGTGAATAAGTCTCTGCTTCACCTTCCCTAAGAGGTGGGTAATAACTCCTGCCTTGAAGGACTGCAATAGAGATGCAGAAGAGAATATGCCAAAGGTTGTGCCTGGTTCATAGTAGATGCCTATTACGTGGGAGCCTCCATTATCATTCTTATCATTATTATAAGTTGAGCACTGCTGGGTTGGAGGTGGGAGCAGGAGCATGATTCTATCCTATGGTTTGTGGCAGCAGCGTGCCTCACACACAGTAGGTGTTCAGTCAATGACAGTGGACTTAAAAACCCATTTTCCCTTTTGCCTCCAGCAGGGATGGTAAATCCAATCAGGTTGTTGTTTGGGGCATCTCTCCTCCCTCCTCCCTCCCTCCACTCACCTCTCCTCATCACTTCACCTCTTCAGGTGACACAGTGATAACCGCAGGGGGCTACTGTATTTGATGACTCAGGATCTGCCACCCGTGTTTTCCAACTGCACCCGTGGAAGGGAGAGCCGAACTGGGCTGGGCGAATTATTTTTGGTATTTTCTCCGGTTATTCTGATCTCTAACATTTTGCAGTGGGTGGTGAGAGCTGGTGATTTTCCTTTCTTTTGTGCAAACGAGACCAGAATAAACAGCATAGGGTGAGTCACTTCAGATTCTTAGCGCTTCAATTACTTAAAAACTCCAGGGCCTGATGAAGCTTAGAATGTCACCTTCTCCAGAACAGCCACAAGCAGATGGGAAATGTTCCATATTCTAAGTAGTTGATGGCTTCCCGGCACAGGAAATCTGCTACTAGCTAGCTACTAGTGCCCAGAGAGAAGAGGCAGAAAGGCAAACCAGCATTCAGAAGGCAGTCCCCCTTGATGCCAAGCACTTTACACACATTACTTCATATCTTACTTCATTTAATCTTCACAATGACCTGATGAAGTAATACACTTAACGCCTATGAGGTAATAAATAACAGCCCCAATACATATTTCCTGCCTCCTTGGTAGAAATCAGGTCCACTCTCAGCATGTTATATTCATTATCTCCTTGAAGCCTTCCAACAACCCTATGACAGTCATTGCTGTCTCCGCTTCGTAGATGAGAACACTGAAACTCAGACCAGCAAATGAGAAAACCAAAAATTGAACCTGAGTCCTTCTGCCTTTAAAGCCCATAGTTTTAAGCCCCTGCATTTCCCAAACTGTGTCCTGAGGGACTCTGGGGTCTTCTGAGGTGCTATGGGTATTGTCAGATATGGGGGAAAAGGTTCGGTGGTTCAAATGGCGTGGGTATTTTGGCTTGCATAAAATCCTGCTACCGGAGTAGGCACACAAGTTCCTGGGTGGTCTATGTTAGAGAAAATCGTTGTTTCTGTTGAGCATAGTCAAGTCTCTGACTTGCTAAATCATGCAAACTATTTGTTCATTCCCAGGATGTTCTCAGGGTCCCCTGGGCTCTGCGGAGCAGCGTCATGGGCATGCCACACTGTTCCCTGCCAGAGGATCCACAGAACAGTGCAGATGTCCCATGGGGGTTAAGTCTCCAGGGGAAATATTCAATCAGTAAAAAGCAGTATTTAAAAAATTACTGTCATGACAAAGGAACACCATTTTCTTGACTACCCCTGCTAACGTCTAACAGTCCTGCTAATGTCTCATATGGCACTGTTAGTGGAAGAGACATGAAGAGATCCCCTAGCTTAACTCTAGAATAGAGACCAGAGCCTTTGCCCCACCTCTGGCCTCCCCAACTGATCTTTCAGACTGTGTTTACATGACTCCAGGGATAGCGAGCTGGCTACCTCACAAAGCATCCTGTGCTACACAGAAAACAGCTGTTGGAAAGGTCTTCCTTCTATTGGCGTGAAATATACTTCCAGCAGTTCTTGCACAGTGGCCCCTTTTGCCTCTGAGAGCTCTAAAAAAGTGTGAAGGCCACTGTCAGACCCCGAGAGTCTCCTTTCTCCTTGCTAAACATCCCCACTTCCTCACCGACGTGGTTTCCAGCCCCTTGGGAGAAGTGAATACACCTGGAAACGACAGGGGCCTTGAGGCTTTGGGTCCAAATCCTGGATCTCCTAACTATTATAGCATCTGTATGACCTTGGTCAATTCATTTAATTTTTCTAGGTTTCAGTGTCTTTATCTATGGAAAAATATATACATATTTACTGGGTAGAATTTTTTGAGGATTAAATAAGCTAATGTGTACAAAGCACCAGCCTAATTCCTGGTCAACACATGTTATTGATCTTGCCTCTCCATCTCTCCACTTCCTCCACCTTTCTAGTATTCTCCTCTGTAGAAGCGTGTTACTATCCCCCATGAGATGCTTAAAGAATTCCAGGCGTAGGGCCGGGCGCCGTGGCTCATGCCTGTAATCCCAGCACTTTGGGGGGCCAAGGCGGGAAAATTGCTTGATCTCAGGAGTTTGAGACCAGGCTGGGTAATATGATGATACCTTGTCTCTAAAAAGAAAAAATTCCAAAATTAACTGGGCATGGCGGTGCATGCCTGTAGTTCTAGCTACTCTGGAGGCTGAGGTGAGAGGATCACTTGAGCCCAGGAGGAAAAGTTTGCAGCGAGCTGAGCTGACTTACGCCACTGCACTCCAGCCTGGGCCACAGAGTGAGAACTTGTCTCAGAAAAAATAGAAGGAGAAGGAGAAGGAGAAGGAGAAGGAGAAAAAAAAAAGAATTCCAGGTGTAGGCAGACCCCTGGAGTGGACAGTGACTTCAATTCTCTCATTCTAGAAGCCAGTTCTAGACCTGGCTCTGCTATAAACCCAAATGAGATCTGGGCCAAGTTGCTTTCACACTCTGGGTTTCTGTTTCCTACATCTGAGGAACAACTCTGCCGTTCTGCAGTGCTGGTGAATGTTCAAATACCCTTCCATATTACCAAAAAATAAAAAATTAAAAATCCAGCAAATGATCTGGCTTTCAGAAACAATGACAGAAAACATTTTTACCCCAAGCAAAAGAGGTAGAATCTTTAAGGATCAGGAACCAATATGACTGTTGTTTTTGTTTCCTGACTGACTTGACCATTTGAGTTTATCTCAACTGACCTCAGAATAATAAGAAATCTAACTGATGAGAGTTTGTGTAAAGATTTTAGGCTTCTAAGTTCTGCTCCTACCTGGCACTGACAACAACAACAACAACAACAACAACAACAAAAAAGTTGTTTAAGACGCTTATTTTAAAGAGGACCCAGTGAAATGAATTCACTTCTTCTACATCTGACTTCGTAAAAGAGTCATAATGGGCATTATGAAGAATTTACTAATTGGGCTTTTTTAGACCAAATAATTTAATTTTTGTTTGAGCCTTAAAATGCATTCATTGTACAGGAAAATTGTAAGATACTTTTTTTTCTTTCTGAAAGGTCATCTTAAAGGTAATTATTTAGAATTTAGATTTAGTTTCTTCATGAAAACAAAGTTATAAATGGTGGTCAGATTCCCCTGCTAGCCCGACAGATGTTTATTTAAACCATTCACAGCTATTGATCATTTATACTTCACTTTTGATTGATTTGCATTTCCTTATTGTCACTGCTTTCTGTGGTCCTCCCATCATGGTTCAGGGCTCTATTTTGAATTGAGTGTGTTTGGGAAGGCTATCCTGGAAGCTTAACTATTCCCCAGGATTAGGTGGGTTCTCTGTAGTGCAACAAAGAGAGAGTATGGTGGCTTGATACCTGGGATGCTTTCTGTAGTTAAAACGGAACATAGTGACTGGGGGAATTCTTGCGTCTTTAGTCACAATTCATGGCTTTCCATCCACCCCAGCAACAGTTAAGCAACAAAACTGATGAACAGTTAAATAAGATGTAATATATCCATATAGTGAAATATTATTTAACAATGAAAAATGAAGTACTGATATATGCTACAACATGGATGGACCTTGAAAACATTATAAGTGAAATAAGTCAGACACAAAAGGTCACAGGTTGTATGATTCTACTTATAGAAAATGTCCAGAAGACGCAAATCTACGGAGACAGAAAGTAGATTAATGAATATTTAGGGCTGGGGAGAACGGGCAGTGACAGTAATGAGTATGGGTTTAGTTAGCAGGGGGTTGTTCTAAAATTCTGTTAATGTGATAGATGCATGTCCTTGTGTATGTTACTACAAAACATTGAATTGCACACTTTAAATTGGTGAATTAGCATGCAAATTATATCTCAATAAAGCTGTTTCTTAAAAACAGAATTAAGCAAAGCAATTGAGAGGATATTTGTCTCTTTCCTTTGCTCCAACAAGAGCTTTCTCCACTCCCCTGGCTTAATGCTGGCCTGCTGTTCACATAAATAAACAGGAATGTTTGTAGCATGGGGATTTGTAATCTAGTCAATAGATTTATATGTTTCTTAAGAGAGAGCATCTTGTGCAAAATAATATCCAATAAAACTACAGTCTAGCAGTACTCAATCAATCAGTCAATCAATCATTCATTCATTCATTCCCACAACAAACTTTTCCTGATCACCTAGTCTATACTAGATAGCCAGTTCACATCAGGAACCCAGGATCACACAAGGGAAAACAATTCTAACCAGAACCCCAGTTTCTTACCAGGTAGCCGTGTTCTCATTAGGGAATCAGGTTCACATCAGGGAGCCAGGTTCATCCTAGGAAATCAGAGTCTCACCAGAGAGCCACGTTCAGAAAAACGCTTTGACATACTAAAAGCCCTAATTAGCCCTATTTTAGACGCCAACCTGTTCTCACAGAACTGAACCAAAACACAGACAACCAACCCCTTTCCTCTTTTCTTTTCTTTTTTTTCCTTTTTCTTTTCTTTTCTTTCTTTTTTTTTTTTTTTTTTTTTAGGGGGAAGGAGTCTCTCTCTGTCGCTAGGCTGGAGTGCAGTGGTGTGATCTCGGCTCACTGCACCTCTGCCTCCCAGGTTCAAGCGATTCTCCTGCCTCAGCCTCCAGAGTAGCTGGGATCACAGATGTGCACAACTATGCCAGGCTAATTTTTGTATTTTTAGTAGGGACAGCATTTCACCAGGCTGGTCTCAAACTCCTGACCTCAAATGATCCACCCGCCTTGGCCTCCCAAAGTGTTGGGATTATAGGTGTGAGCCACCGCGCCCGGCCCCCCTTTACTGATGTATGTCCCTTAAGAGCAGATTAGATATTTTTAAAGGAAAAGTTAACAAGCATCCAAACATCTGAGGTTATCAACCAAATTAATTAGTGTACTTTGTGAAAGGAGTTCCAGCATGGCTTCAAAAAGGGAATCTGACTAGTGCACTTAAATATTTCCTTACAGAATATTTGGTATCAAGCCAAAGAGCTTTGAGACAAAGGAGCCTGAAATGGAAGTGTTAAGGTCACCACCATTAGGGCTCTCTCAGAAATGGGGTGGTAGTATTGCAGAGAAGACAGTGCAAGTGAATGCAGCACCCCAAATCTTACTAGAAGCCTCCTCATGCCAGAAGCTTTGCTAGGACCTAGGTGGGGCTGGGATCACAGAGAGTAGAGACCTAGACTCTGTCTTAGAGGGACAGAGTTTTCTGGGAAGAAGATAAGTCAAAGGGCAGTGAAGTCCTGGTCACAGACACCAGATTTTTGTACATCACATTAGAAAGGACAGGGATCTGCAGGCACCTCCATTTGATTTCTTTTCAAGGATTTTACTAATAGACCAGCTTCTGGGAAAGGGCTCTCATTGTGGAATACATGAGGCTTGGATAGATTGTCTCAACATGGAAAACAACTTCAAATGCAAGCCAAGAACACGGGGTCAGGTGTTGTGCATGTAAGCTTGGCAAATCCTATCATAAAACCAATGGGGCTGTGTTAGAATTGGCATTCTCCCTCTGTCTTGTGTTAATTATTACGCACTTGCTTTCTAGGCTTTGAATTATTCATGAGGCCAGATATAAAATATGATGATTATTGGTAATCTCCAGCTGTGGCACCTGAATGTGCAGAGATGCCACATGTGTTTCCAAAAACTATGGGCTGTGCTAAGGAACTTAGTGGGCTTTGGGGGAGCAGAAGTTGGCAGAGAGGGGAGGAGAGTGGTCAGAGGAGTGAGATGAAGAGCAGAAAGGTAAAGTGATGTTGCTCTCAGAGAAGGTGGAAATGTATCGATCAACAAATTGACTAAAATATAGCGAGCAAGAATATGGACCCAACTAGAAGGGAGAGTTGGATAAATACCGAATGAATGAATAAATGAATGAACGTATGCATGCTGAAACGGGGAGGAGGGGAGGAAACTAGCCTTTGTTAAGTGCCTCCTTTGAGTCATTTTATTGAATTCTCACTGCCATTCAATGAGGTAAGGAGGAAATGGACGCACACCTTGTTTCATTTAATCCTCATGACTTATGATATGGGCATTTGCATCAGCGCTTGACAGTGTTGGAAGATGGGGTTGCAGAAGAGGCCTGCAGTTGCTCAGTTATTAGTGGGGACTTCAGATCATGTTGCCCTACACCCACTGGCCAGACACGATTTGGGGGATAGGTGGGCAAAGCTATAAGTATCAGGTACTGTTGGCAGTAGGGAGTGATCCAAAGCTTTCCCTCTTTGGGAGAAGGAGTAACTCTACAGAGAATGCTGCCAGACTGAGTGCCCAGTCCCCTGGACAGAGTCTGATGGGGAGCTGATAGATACTGTTGTCTCTCCACCCACTCCCATCTCTGCTGCTCTTAGTGGGAGACCTGGTATAGAAAAGGCACCTCCTGAGTATGAACAGGTCAGCCTTTTTGGGAGGGCAGATCAGCGTTCTATCAAAATGAAAAACACTTGATGGCTTTGATTCAGCAATCCCGGAGAAATAGTTGCATATGTTGAAAACCAAGCCTGTGCTGTGGTAATGTTTGTTATAGCAAGAAACTGAAAACAATCCAAGAGTGCATCAACAGGGGATGGTTCAGTACAATGTCCTGTACAGGGAGGCAAGATATTGAGCTCAGCTCTGCCATTTACTGTCTGCATGATTGGAGTAAGTTACTAACATTTCTGAGTCTGTTTTCTCATCTGTAAAATGGGGATGATAACAGTAACTTCTTCGCATGTTTTTTGTTAGTGTTAGTACATGTGAAGTGCTTAGAACAGTACCTGGGATCTCGTCAGAAGTTAGTAAATGTGAATAATTAACAATGCCCCACAAACATAAAGTCATCAATAAGAGTAATGCCTCTGAGACCTAGGCTTTGCCCTCTGGCCAGCTGGCTATCTAGCAATTTCTGTTCCTAAGCGGTGGCTGACCCCATGGAGGTTAGTGGGGATGGGACTGTGCCCTAATCTTACAGCTCAGAAAGTGAAAAGCATCGTCAGACCAGTATAGCTCGAAGCAGCCAGCCAAAGGTTGGGTGGGAGCCAAATTATGCAGGCAGCCTGACCTGGCTCTGGGGCTAAGGTAACACTGGCCATAGTCTTTGGTCTCAGCCACCAGCAGCCAGGAAAGGTGAGGAGATATTGGAATTTGTGTTCCCTGGCACCAAAGGGGGCCAGAGAAAATACATTTCCTTAGTCCAGTCACTAATATGGTTACCCAAAACCTTCCTACCATCATCACATTAGACTTTCTTTCCTCTCTCATTTTTTCATTCCTTTGTCAAAAATTGTTAGCTCTCCTACCATGTGCCAGGCAGTATCATAAAGATTCTAGGCACTCAGAGACAAAGACGACTCCCATCTTTTGAGGCACCTGTGGTCTACTAGGAAAGACAGGCAAGTAAACAAATAATTACTTGCCTGTGTGAGCCCCACACAACAAGGACATCATCTGCTTTGTTATTGGTTTCCAGCCTTGGAAAGTGCCTAGTAACAAACCCAATTGGTTTGGTGTCTTAGCAAACCCAATTGGTTTGTTATTGGTTTGTTATTGGTTTTCAGCCTTAGAAAGTGCCTAGTGAGTAGTAAGCTCATGCTAATATTTATGGAATAGATATGCACAATAATAAAATCTGTACAAGGTACAGAAGTACTACACACCAACTCTGTTATGAAGGCAAGAAAGTCTTAGAAAGTGATGTATAAATAAGGTTTTGGAAGATGAATAGGAGTTTGTTAGGTTAACACAGCCTGCAGTTTAAGATGTCTATAACATAGCTAAAATTATACTTTTGAGGCCACAGAAAATCACTATGGTGCTTGCTCTCAAATTAATGAAGGTAGAAGCCAGCAAGGAAAAGAGGTTATGTATATCTCTCCTCTCCTTGACCCCCTAGTCACTCTGGTCATTTTTTTCATAAACCTTGACCCAATTATATATAATCCACTTATCTGTCTATGTGTTGTATGGGTCTTTATCTCTCCAGCTCTTATAATGGTATCTGGCTTATAGTTAGTGCTCAATAAGTGCTCACTGAGTAAATGAATAAATGGGAATAGGAATAGAAGGAAAGAGTGGGTCCTAAGTATCCACAGCCAGAGGCTCTTTCCCTGTCTGGGTAGATCTGGGACGGCGCCGTCCAATAGAAATATAAAAAGAGTCTCATGTGCAATTTCAAATTTTCTAGTAGTCCTTAAGAAAAGTAAAAAGAAATGATAAAATTAATTAATATTGTATTTTTTCACCCATTACATCCAAAGTAATGTAACTCAATATGTAATCAATATACAAAAATTATTGAGATTTATATCTCAATAATATTATTGAAAAAAAGGTCAATACTTTTTTTTTGAAGCCTTTCAAGCATTTGAAATCCAGTGGGTGTTTTACATTTACAGCACATCTCAGTTAGGATTGGCCACAGTTCAAGAATTCAGTAGCCACACGTGGCCAGCGGCTGCCATATTGGCAATGAGGCCCAAGGCCTCCTCCACTCTGTTGCCTAGCACAGGCTGTCAGTGGGGCACCCTCGTTGGAGGGGCACTGGAGGATATCTGATGAAATGGGAATAAAGTCTTTTAGAATTGTGTCATTTACCCTTTTGCCCCCTTCCATGTGGCCGCCCTGGCCCTGCTATGCCACCTCCTCTTGTCCCTGGCAGATGGAGACATTCCCAGACCCCTCCTGCCCGCAGCTCCAGTACCTATGTTTCTCTTTTGCGCTCTCCCCTTCGGCTTGGGGAGAATTTAGCATTTCCACAGTGCATTTGCATTGATCAAGTGTGACAGTGAGACCCAGTTCCCTTGGCCATTTAAAATATTGGGACAAAGAAGAGTGAGGAACTGGGCTGTAACTGTGAAGCCAGGGACATCTGGATGCTGATAGACCTCTTCAACTATCTTTTTCAAAGTGATCCTGACCTCCAGGCCCTGTGATTAAGGAACAGGTGGAAAGTACCACAGGCCACAGTACTTAAGTCATCCCAGGCATTGTTCTAAGAGCTTTGCATATATTACCTCGTAGAAACCACACAACAACCCAGCCTGATAGGTGCTCTTATTGACCCTATTTAACAGATGAAGAAACTGAAGCACAAATGTGTTACACAATTTGCTCCAGGATTTACAGCTAATAAAAGGCCAGCCCAGGATTTGAGCTCAGTCCATCTTGCTCCAGAGTCTGGCCCTTACCTGCTGTGCTCTAAGAAAGGTGCATATGTGACTTTTCAGGAACTAGGAAGAGACAGAGATAACTTCTCACTGCAGGGAGAGAAGGAGGTAGAGAGATGAGAGAGGAGAGATGAGAGAGGATGGGGTCCAGCAGGTAGGTAGGAACTTTGAACAGGGACTTGAAGGAATCTACAGAGATGACAGGGACAGTATACTCCACATGGGGTCTTTGCTTTTCTCCACTGAGGCACTCTTAGTGTTGTCAGCACTTGGACAGAGCTAGAAAGCCCGCCATGCTGTCCTATTATTTGGGTGTCATTTCAAAACCCAGATAGAATGAGAGCTTAACGGGTATGAAGTCTCCTTTTGGGATGATAAAATGCTCTGGAACTAGACAGTGGTGATGGTTGCAGAACACTGTGAATATACTATGGGCTACTGAATCGAACACTTGAAAAAGGATGGTGAATTTTTTGCCATGTAAATGTTATTACAATTGAAGAAAAAAAAAAAGGAAGGGGGGTAAGAGAAGATGCAACTTTCTCCAGGAAGAAGGAAGAAAGCAAAGCCCACGAGAAGATGAGGGTGCAGGTCCTCCCAAGGAGGCAGGCCCATCTGCGCGAGTGTGTGTCACATCCATGTGCGCATGGAACGTCCACGTGGTGTGAGTATGTGACATCCATGAGACACGTGATAGCCACACAATATGTCTCCCACTCATGAGTGTGTAGCACCCACCATCCCAACGAGAAGTCAAGTCAGTCTGGAAACCTCTGGCCTGTGAGAGTGATTGTGTCTCACTCAGGAGAGAGCATGGGTGACAACTCAGCCAGGTTGCATCACGTGCGAATGAGCTGGAGTCAAATGTTGACATCAGCCTCCTGCCAGTTACAATCTACATGTACTTCCACTATCCTTCCCTGTACTAGAGCCAAGGCCTGTTGGATCCACCAGCTCTTTCCATTCCTCCCACCCAGCCTCGTGCCTCCATCCTTCCAGGAGGAAACAAGGACACAAAGGTGACAAACCTGCATCCCACATTCCTCCCTATCTTCCAGGAGCTGGATCACAGAGCTGCTAAGGCAGAAGCCAACACACTTGCATGGGGATCCCGAGCTGAGGGTGGGGAAGAGAAAGGTACCCAGATACACTTAGCAAGTTAGGCAGAGACTGAGAAGTTTCACCCAGAGGAGAAGCCATTCAGGAAGTGGGCACAACTAGTGTTGACATTGCCCTTGAATCTGGAAATATGGGAACACGAGAGATTGTTTAAAGTGGTGTGGTTTGGACAAATTGCCTAGCTTCTCTGAGATGGAAAGAGGCGCACCAAGCAAGAGGAGAGCTGAGATGGAGGAGGGGATAAGAAAGGCGGGGGGAAAGTGGAATGAAAATGAAACAGAGCTGATAAGCCCTACAGAAATTACAAATAGCCTTCCTGGCTTATCCAGGGTTCATTCGTTCAATCACTGTGTGTTTACTCAACAAACACCACTGTGCTGAGACCTGGGGAAGGGTCTGAGGACAGACATGAGGAATGTGGTCTGAGTATGGAGACAGGTAGAAGCCAGGGTGACAAGTGCCCTAGCCGATGTCTGCACAGGCTACACGCAGGGCAGAGAGGAGGGGAAGTGTTTCCACCTGTGGGAGGACACTCGGGCAAGATTTCAGGGAAGAGAAAATGCCTGAGCTGGACCTTGAAAGGCAGGTGTGTTTTTCCATGCAAAAGGGAGAGGGAAGATACAGTGTGAAGAACATTCTAGGAGAGGAACACGGTAAGCACACACATGGAGATGTGAAACAGCACAGCTCATTTCGGGAATTGAAATATGGCCAGAGCATGGGACGCCTGGGAGCCAATAGATGTCTCCTTGTTGCTGGTCTAGCTGGCTGACCTTGGAACAAGCTGCTTTTCCAGTTTTGAGTATGTCTCCATCTGTACAATGAGCGAATCAGATTAGATGTTTCTCAGGGGACTTTCCAGCCCTGGCTACTCCTGGAGGGAGTGAGCTCCCCATCAACCAACATATTCAAGTGGAGAGTAGGCAACCACTGGTGGGATTCTAACCTTTGATGGGCATTTGAACTATATGACCTTGAAGGTGCTTTCCAGACCTGAGTTGCCCTGATTCTGGGATTCTGGAGCCCAGATGGGGCCTGTGGACTGTGCCAGGCAGCCAAGGATGGTTGTACAGGACATCTGTTCCCTCCCCTGCATCCCAGGCGAGACCCCTGCTGTTTCTTGAAAGTCTGATGTACACACATGGGCTGGGCATTGAATGATTCATTTTCTGGGGTGAGGCACAGGACTACCCTCCACTCTGCCTCATAAATGGTCAGAAGCCCCCATGGGGCTGAAAGCTGGCAGCTGGCCACTCTAAAGTGATAGAAGCCAGCTGTGGGCTCTGACTTCTGCTATATTAACTCAATATGTATTGGAGCCTCTACCTTGCTGGGCTCAGAAGTTGCTCTGGTGAGACTGTCGCTCTTTGGCAGAAGCTGATGCTCAGTGACAGGTAATGAAATATCCAGGAGAAAAGGAAGGTGACCTGCCCACCAACCAGAGACCACCACCAAGGGCAACACCTGCCACCCCTTTTGTCTTGGTCACTGCTCACTCTGGCGGCAGAACCAGAGGCAAGTGGTGTGAAGGTACAGAGCAGGGGTGTGGACTCAGGGGGCTGGATTTCCAGCTCAGCTCTGCCACTTCCTCAGCTTGGGGATCTGGGAGAACCCAAGTCTTCTCCATAAGCCTCTGTTTTCCTTGCTGTAAAATGGGGATAATCATGACTATATGTACCAAATAAAATAATGGGGTCAGTATTATGTAAGCTGTCACACACAGTGTGAAGGAGGTAAGAAGGAGGGTAAGAGAAGATGCAACTTTCTCCAGGAAGAAGGAGGAAAGCAAAGCCCATGAGAACATGAGGTTGCAGGTCCTCCCAAGGAGGCAGGTCCATCTGCGCTAGGTTAATGCTGGGTTGGCGTTAATGCTGAGGTTCCCACTCCTAGGTGATGTTCAACGAAAGTATGTTCTATATGGTTTCAGTATAGGAGTCTTTAAAACAATTATTGATTTAAAAATTATTGATTTGTGAATGACTTTCCAGGAATATATCGCTTGTGTCTTGTGCTTGGGAGAGAGAAACAGAGAACATTTTTCTGTTAAACAGGGGAAGAACTAATGAGCTGCCCAGCTTTGAGAGCCTAAGACAGGGCTCTCTTGTCCTTAGGGAGCTGAGCATCAAGGTGCAAAGAGTTGGACAGAGGAGTTGTCTCAGGATCAAATGTTAACCTGTGTGCTAACCATGCTGCCCAGCATGAGGGGAGAGGAGTGGCACCAGGCACCTTCTCCCTATCAGGGTCAGGACATGGCATTAGCTGGCTAGGTGTTCATCTTCCTTGCCTTTCAGAGTAAATGTATCCCCATGCCTCCCAGGCCTAGTCCTAATATCTGTGGGAGTTGGTAACCCTTGGGGAGGGAATTCCAGATTGTGGGTACCTGGAGTCTGGTCTGGGGAAGGGTCTATGCTCATGGGCATGGCTCAAGGACTTATCACTCTACACAGAGGTGCATGGCTGGATGGGGGCCAGAATGGGGCCCTCTGAAGAATGGGGTTTGGGTCCTAGGGTGTCTGGTTGCCCCTAGTTTGTGCCAGCTTTCTCTCCTCATGGCTGGACCCTGTTGTCCTGTCCCCAAGGCACTTGCTGAAGTCCCATCCCAGACTTGATGGGCCATCACTGCTGATCCCCACCTCCAAACTGACCCTTAGGTGCTGAGTTTGAGACCCATCAGATTGAGGCCTGATAGGTCCCCTTAGGCACTGTGATCAGGGTCCTGGAACTGCCCCCTGATCCCATTATTTCTCAGGCGTAGAGAAATAGGTCTGGGCAGAGAAGTGGCTTCCCAGCCTGCTTCTCTGGTTAGGATCAAGTCTTGCTTCAGCATTTCTCAACAGTGGGGTCTTGTGCTTTGCTGGCATTACTCTGCCAGCAAAACAATGTTTGCTCAAAATTGAGATGAGCAATGGAGAGGGGGTAAGCAGGGAGCCTGGGGTAGGAGTCAGGACACCTGGGTGATATCCAACTCTGCCACTTATTTTTTTTATCTTGATAAAACACATCAATTTAAATGTACAATTCGAAGTGTTTTTAAATGTACAATTAAGCGTTACTTTTTTTTTAAGAGACCCCATTTTGCTCTGTCACCAAGGCTAGAGTGGCACAATCGTGGCTCACTGCAGCCCTGAACTCCTGGGCTCAAGTGATCCTCCCACTTCAGTGTCCTGAGTAGCTAGGACTACAGGTGTGCACCACCATGCCTGGCTAATTCATTTATTTTATTTTTTGTAGAGATGGGGTTCTTGCTATGTTTCCCAGGCTGGTCTAGAACCTCTGGAGTCAAGTGATACTCCCGCCTCAGCATCCCGAGTATCTGGGATTACAGAGGTGAGCCACCATGCCTGGCTAGTGCCACTTATTTTTTCTAAAAATAACTCTAGTGTGCTCTGCAGCCTCTGTCCTCTCCTCTATATTCATTCATTACTTTTCTTTTTATCCAACAAATATTTATTGTCTGTGATATCTCCAGCACCATGTTAGATACTTGATTAGTGCTCTTCACAGTTTATGCTAACGCACTCCTGAAATAAATCTGAAACACTATTAACTACCTTGGGATGAACTGAATGTTTGCCTCTTCCCCTTCAAGTCATATGTTGAATTCCTAGCTCCGGAAGTGATGGTATTTGGAGGTGGGGCCCTTGGGGGATAATTAAGTTTAGGTTAGGTCGTGAGGGTGGAACCACCATGATAGGATTAGTTTCTTTATAAGAGGAGGGAGAGACAAACTTCCTTTTCCCCTGCCATGCAAGGACACAGTGAGAAGGAGGCTCTCTGCAAGCCAGGAGAAGAGCCCTCACTAGGAAATGAATTGGCCAAAATGTTTCCTTGATCTTAGCTTTCCCAGTCTCCAGATCTGTGAGAAAATAAATTTCTGTAGGTAAGACATCCAGTCTATGGTTGGCAGCCTAGGTATGGTATGGATTGGTATGGTATTGTATGGTATGGAATGGTGTGGTATGATATGGTATGGTATGGTATGGTAGCCTAAGAAAACTAAGACACACCTCAAACATTTATAAACAGCATCTAATATACTTTGTTTTGTATTTGTGCTTTAAAAATATTTTCACTACAACTTCGGGCTGCAAATTTTGCTTATTGAGTTTATGTAAATCGTCCATCCTACAACCTAAATGGCAAAGCCATCCTCATTGTCAGACCAATTAACCAATTCAGAATCTTTTTCAGCCAGAAAGTCTGATTTTTTTTTCAATTCAAATAAGCCCATTAATATGCATCTCTGTGACCACTCCTGAACACTAAGAGAGGAGAGAGATGGACACAGGTAATGCAGAGTCCTTGGCACCTGGTTGCCCCATTCAGTGGTGCTTGTATAGTGCTTTGTCCTGGGGGTCTTCTTCCTCTGGAGCGATGCATTCTTGTATGGCCCCTTTGGTGGGCACCAGGAGATGCCCACCCCTCAGGGAAATGTCCCCTAGAGGGAGTGAGGCCTGTTTTTCACTTGTGAAGTGGGGGAAGGAGGCTTTGGAAGGGAGACCTGAGAAGGCCTGTCCTGGCAGACTCCAGCCACGTGCCCTGGAGACCACATGGAAACTGACAATCTGGGAATGGATTCTTTTACCACTTCCTGTGCCTGCGCAACCCTTGGAGAGTCCTCACATACCCTCAGCGGTCTGGGTAGGCCATCAACTTCATCAGTTGAAGACAGCTACACTAGATGATTCCCAAAGCTCCTTCTAACATTCTAGGATTTGACATCTTGAGCCAAAGCCTATGTTGAGGTTCCACCTAAATCCCAAATCCTCCTCTTCCCAACGCCTGCACTGTCTGGCTGCACGACAGTGCCCTCATGCCCCAGGAGGTTTTCCCTCTAGCAACAGAAAACTCACGTACTACACCACCATGTGTGTGTCACTCTCTCCTGAGATGAATTCTACTATCTGACCCAATTCACAGACACACGAACTCTTTCCAGAATTTAAAAACTCAAATGACACTTGAGGTCATGGAATTGGAAATTCTCACACACACACATACACACACACACACACACACGGCATAAGCAGCCATTGAGGCATTCTCTCCACAAAAGTCTGCACATCTGCCTTTCAACTGGTTTTTTTTCTGAACGGCATCAGGCTGGGTGGATGTAGGCCACACGTGCTGTGTAGGCTGACGTTGCTTTCACAATAACGGCGAGAAGAAGGTCTCAAATTCCAATGTCAAATGACTTGAGGTGCTAGCTCTTTAAAAAGAACTCCTCATTCTATAGAAAACACACACACAGACACACACACAGAGACACACACACACTTATTTTATTTTATGAAGCAGGTTGTGAAGAGAAACCTCCAGTGCACACGTTTACCAAGCGCTGCTTCTGTACTCTTGGTTTTCTTTAGGCGGGACAGCCCTGCTGAGCCCTGGATGCTGTATTGTAAAAGGGAAAGTAGGTCATGGCCACAGGCAATCAGTCCTCAGCATAAATCAGTTGCAGGGAGATAAAACCTGTCACCCACAAGGAAGTAGGCACGTGGGCACCCACACGGCCACCCTGTCTTCTTCTCTAAGGCAGAGACAGAACTCATGTTCCTGGGGAATGCATTTTATTACAACCACCAGAATGCCCAGAGCGATTTTTTTCTTTGAAGTTAGCAGCTTTTTAAAGGAAAGGTGAAATTCATAAAAAGCCGTGGATGTTATACAACTACACCATCCATCTTTTATGAGGTTCGGGGCAGGCTGAACACCTCCTTGTAATTTACTAAAAGTGGGGACCCCGGAGGCTCTTACTAGGTTTCTCAGCTTCTCAGTGCCTTAGGAGAACCCATGGCTGTGTGGCCCTGGCTGGGCCCCTGGGCGGCTTCCGGCTTGGTGGAAGGCTGGCATGGTGGCTTGTGGGTGATATGTGGAAGTGCAGCGGCAGACCCTGTGGTGGGAGGTGAGTGGTTTTGGAGTGGCCCTGGTCTCTGTTCACAGCCACTCAGTTCCCTCATCTCCAGGGTATGAGGAGGCATTCAGTCTTGGATGCTATTTGTCTTGCAGTTCGTCCAGGCTGCAATAACAAAAGCACCTTAGACTGTGTGGCTTAAACAACAAACATTTACTGCCCACAGTTCTGGGGGCTGGGAAGTCCAACATCAAGGCACCAGCAGGTTCGAAGAGGGACTGTTTCCTGGTTCCTAAATGGCAGCTTCTTGCTGTATCCTCACGTGGTGTAAATGAGAAAAGGAACTCTCTGGAGTCTCTTTTATAAGGGTAATAATCCTAACTGCAATGGCTCCACTCATGACCTAATCACCTCCCAAAAGCTTCCACCTCCCAATACATCACCTTGGGGGTTAGGATTTCAACATACACATCTTGGGGAAGGGGACAACATTCAGACCATAACACTATGTGTGCCCCTGAGTTCCCCTGTGGAATCAGGCTGAGGCCAGACACGTAACTGCGGCTGCATCCTTTCTGGTCTTCTCCTGCTTCCCTCCCTCCCTCTCTCCCACAGGCATGTGGTTCTGGTCGCATTTTACTTGTTCTCCACTGCACTTGCCTGTAGCCCTCTGTTCTGGAAAGCAAGGTTCACTGCCGGACCCTGGGGCATGAGATGTAAGACACACACAGCCAGAGATGCAGGCAGCCACAGTTGCTCATACGTCTTCATTCGTAGGAATAACCATATACAAAAGCAAAACCAAACTGGGCCAGTGTGTACCTTCTCCCTCTCCCTTTCCAGGGTCAGGTAGTCCATTTTAACAGAGGGCAACCCACACAGAGGGCTCCACTCCTTGCCTCCCTCCCTGTGGGGCTGACGTGGGAAGGAGTTCTCTGTTGCTGGCAGTGTTCTAGACCAGGCCAGAGGAGAGCCGAGCCAGGATGAGTCATGTATGGGCTGGGAATTGGTACTTTCCAGCTCTGAGAGTCCCTGCTCTAATTCTACCTCAAATCATTTTTGTAATGAGTCAGGACATAAGTACAAATTATTTAAATGTAAGTGGTTATGGGAGGAGTAACGTGCAGACTAGGAAAGCCCGTGGGTGATCACAGCTCAGCTCCCTCAGGGAACAGATACCAGCCGGGCTTCTCAGTGAGTGTTCAGAGGAGCCCTCTGTGCTGCCCTGTCAATGCCTCTGCAAAAGGAACCTGCCCTGGACAGGCCCAGCCTCGGCCTCCGTGGAGGCAGCCCTGAACTCTTCTTTGGTGCCAGATTAAGATGAATTTTGCCCCAGGATGGATCAGACCCAGAGTCACACCCATAACTCATTCATTCAGTGATGAGATTTGGGGCTTTTTGAGCTGATGCTATATTATTATTATTTTTTGAGACAAGAGTTTCACTCTTGTTGCCCAGTCTGGAGTGCAATGGTACAATCTCAGCTCACTGCAACCTCCTCCTCTGGGGTTCAAGCGATTCTCCTGCCTCATCCTCCCCAGTAGCTGGGAACTATAGGCATGCACCACCACACACAGCTAATTTTTGTATTTTTAGTAGAGACAGGGTTTCACCATGTTGGCCAGGATGATCTTGATCTCTTGACCACAAGACTGCCTGCCTTGGCCTCCCAGAGTGCTAGGATTACAGGGAGTTGATGATATTTAGACAAGATTTTAGACTTAGAGGTTATGGGTACTAGAATGGGTTAAGACTTCTGGGGATGTTAGTACGGGGTGAATGTATTTTGCATGTAGGAAGGATGTGAAATTTTGGTAGGCAAAAGGGTGGGCTGTAATGGGTTCAATGGTGTCTCCTCAAAATTCACGTCCACCTGGGACCTTGGAATGTGACCCTATTTAAAATTAGGGTCTCTCTCTCTCTCTCTCTCGTATTTTTTGGGGGAACAGGATCTTCCTCTGTGTGCCCAGGCTGGAGTGCAGTGGCACAACCACAGCTCACTGCAACCTTGAACTCCTGGGCTCAAGTGATCCACTTGTCTCAGCCTTCCAAGTAGCTGAGACTACAGGTGCACGCTACTACACCCAGCTAATTTTTGTTTTTGTAGACATGAGGTCTTGCTATGTTGCCCAGGTTGATCTTGAACACCTGGGCCCAAGAGATCTGCCTGCCTCAGACTCCCAAAGTGCTGGGATTACAGGTGCATGCCACCATGCTTGGCTTGAAAATAGGGTCTTTAGAGATGTAATTAGTTAAGGATTTTGAGACAAAATCATCCTGGATTTAGAGTGGGCTAATTCAGTGACAGGTATCTTTATAAGAGAAAAGAGAGGGATATTTGGACACAGAGGGAAATGGGCCAAGTGTCGATGGAGGGAGAAATCGCAGTTATACTGCCTTGTACAACTCAAGGAACTCCTGCAGCCACTAGAAGCTGGAAGAGGCAAGGAAGAAATCTTCCTTAGAGCCTTCAGAGGAAGCATGAGTCTGGCAACACCTCGATTTTGAACTCCTGGCACCAAAATGTGAGACAATAAATTTCTGTTGTTTGAAGCCACACGTTTCGTGGTAATTTGTCATAGCAGCCCTAAGACAGGAGACGAAGGGTTCACAGGCATGCCAAGGACATGATACAGGGACATGTGAGTGTGTGCTGGTGTATACCTGTAGTCCCATTTTGGTACAGGGACATGAAAAGTTCACAGTCATGCTGAGGACAGTGCTGCTGAGAAGTCCATTATCCAGGCAGGCCACAGAGCACCATCAGAGTCAGAAGAAGTTATTGCTTGGTTTCCAAAAAAGTCCCAAGTTGATGTTAGTGAGGCACAAACTGAGTGCCATCTAGGGCTGGGCCTGAGGCTGCAGAGTGGAGGCCACAGCAGGGTTTGTGGTGGGGGAAGGTATTGGTCTCTGCAATTAGGTAGACCTGACATTCCCACTTACTAGAGATATATCTATCTATCTATCTATCTATCTATTTATATATATATATATGGAGTTTTGCTTTTGTTGCCCAGGCTGGAGTGCAATGGCATGATCTCAGTTCACCACAACCTCTGCCTCCTGGGTTCAAGCGATTCTCCTGCCTCAGCTTCCCAAGTAGCTGGAATTACAGGCATATACCACCACACCCAGGCAATTTTGTATTTTTAGTAGAGATGGGGTTTCTCCATGTTGGTCAGGCTGGTCTCGAACTCCCGACCTCGGCCTCCCAAAGTGCTGGGGTTATCGCACCCGGCCTTAGTAGATGTTTGACCCTGGGAAAGTTCTTTGCTCTGAGCTTCAACTATCATATCTCTACAATAAATGCAATGTATCTATGTGGCAGGGTTGAGGCAGGATTAAACGAGGTATCCAATTGGCACAGGGTGGGTACTGCACTATTAGTCTCCGCCCATCCTTTGGTGTCGCTAACGCTGATGCTAACTGACATGGCTGAGGTAAGTCCACGCCTTCTGATAGTCTCAGTCTCCTATGTAGCCATCACTCTTGCTCCATCTCTCACTAACCACCAACGAGCACTTTCCCTGTGCCTCACACTGTGGTCAAGGACTTCTCATACACTGTCTCACTAAATCCTTCCCATGGAACTGGGAGCTATTGTTATCTCATTTTACAAATGAGGAAACAGGATTTAAACCCAGCCTGTGTGGTTCCAAAGCCAGAGCCACTCAGCACTGTAATGAAGGCGGCTGTTGTTTTCATGGTCACAGGTTTTGTTTTCGTTTTTGTTGAAAGCACCATTCCTCTACCTGATTTCATTACCATTCGGGCCTGAAGTCACGTGCTGGTGAAGGATCCTGCAGGTGAAATCGCAGAGGACGTGCTGGAGAAACCCTGTGAGAGCTGCACAACGGCACTGCGAGATGTTTGGACTATGAGGCTGTTTCTTGGATTCATTCACCCGGAGAGACGAGGAGGCTCTGGGACTCCAGGGAGGCTGGCAGCGTGGCCCCGTGCAATGTTGAGGCTTTGGCTGCAGGGAGCTGCTTCCTTACTGGCCTCCTGCTTCCTCTGTTGCTGCCCTCTGCGCTATTCTTGACATTAGAGCCAGCAAATGTAACACGCTGCTGCTCTGCTCAAAACTTGCCAGATGTCTCCCATTTCATGCCTAGTAAAGCTGCATGCCTACAACGGCCTGCCATCTCCGTGAGATGTGACCTCACCTCCTTTTCCATCTCCTGCCCCATCAGCCCTGGCCAGACTCTCTTCCCTGTTGTTGCTGAACACACCGGGCCCACTCCTGTCTCAGGGCCTTTGCATTTGCTGTTCCCCCTGCCTGGAATATTTTCCCCAACACGGCTCCCCCAGCCAACATCCACAAGGCTTACTAATTCCCTTTATTAAAGTCTTTGCTCGTCTGGGAGTGGTGGCTCATGCCTGTAATCACTTGAGGTCAGGAGTTTGAGACTGGCCTGGCCAACATGGTGAAACCCCAGCTCCACTGAAAATACAAAAATTAGCCAGGCATGGTGGTGTGTGCCTGCGATCTTAGCTACTCAGGAGGCTGAGGCAAGAAAATCACTTTAACCTGGGAGGCGGAGGTTGCAGTGAGCCAAGATCACATGACTACACTCCAGCCTGAGTGACAGAGCGAGATTCGGTCTCAAAAAAAAAGTCTTAGTCCCAGCACTTTGGGAGGTCGAGGCGGGCAGATCACAAGGTCAGGAGTTGAAGACCAGCCTGACCAGCATGGTGAAACCCCGTTTCTACTAAAAATACAAAAATTAGCTGGGCATGGTGGCATGCGCCTATAATCCCAGCTACTCAGGAGGCTGAGGCAGGAGAATTGCTTGAACCTGGGAGGCGGAGGTTGCAGTCAGCTGAGATGGCACCACTGCACTCCAGCCTGGGCAACAGAGTGAGACTCCATCTTAAAAAATAAATAAATAAAATAAAATTGTAATCCCCCAGCCCCAGAAATCCCTGCTCCCATTTCCTGCTTTTGTTTTCTGCATAACACAGACTCCATCTGATAGTCTGTATGTTTCACTTATATATTTGTTTACCCTTCTACTCCTTATGGCTTAAGTGCAAACTCTGCAGGACAGAGAATTTGTTTTTTATCTGTTTTGCTTTCTGCTATAGACTCTGATGCCTAGAACACTGGCACACAGTAAGTGTTCAGTAACTGTTTGTCAAATGAATGAATAAATAAATGAGGATTCTTAAGATCATACAGGGTAATTGGCCTGGGTGCTCAGTGAGTGTTACTAGCCTTCCCACCCTGTCCCCCACACAAAAGTGATTACAAATTTAGAAGAAGGTTTGCTGAGATCTGGGGAGAGCCATATAGACATTTGCAAACCACCCCAAATTCAAATATTGGGTGGTATTCGGTGTCTATTTACAGTCAGCACTGTGCTTGCTCCCTCCATAAGTTTTCTTCTTTCTAGACTCCAGGCCTTTGCACATGCTGTTCTTAAATGTCCCTTCCTCCAGGAAGCCTGCCCTGACTTCCCAAGACTAGGTTAGGGCTCCCTTATTCTTACTTGCCCCCACCCTGCCCCAGCATTGTTCTGTATCTGCCAGTTGACTTGCCTGTCTATCCTACTAGACTGTAGGATAAAAGTGAGATCTAAATCTGGCACATAGTATGTACACAGTAAAGGCTTGTTGGATGAGTCTGCAACCTAGGAGCCAAAAACCTTCCCAAATGGACACAACCTAAGATAGTTGATCTGGAAGCTTTGGGCTTATGAGTACTGGTCCCATCCCTGCTCTGACTTGAGTCTATAGAGTGAGGGATGCCCCCAAGTTGTTTTGGTGGAGCACAGATGGCTATCATAAAACACTGCCACCCCTACTTCACTCCCAAGGTGGAGGTCCCAGGCTGGAGCAGCTTCACACATCAGACCTGTGTGAACCTACAGATTTTTTTTGTTTGTTTGTTCGTTTGTTTTTGTTTTTTTGGATCTCAGCTCATTCTAGAGGAGTTCTTTCAAGCCTGAAATTGCTAATGCTCTCTTTCCAGACCCTCCAGTCAGTGACTGCCTTTTGTTGAGGCTGGATAGAGAAAAGCTTCTCGAAGAAAGCAGCCTGCCAGAGAGATGGGAGATGCTTGGATGCTAGGCAACTGGTCAGAAAGCAAATATTGGCCTCATCTCCAGGGACCCTGCCAGGCACTGTGCAGCTCAGACCTGGAGTTCTTTGTCTGGATGAGAGTTTGCCATTTAATTTGATTCCCCACCTGATCTGCCTGTGGGGCCATAACAGGCAACGAGGGGCTCTCCGCAACCCCACCCCAGGCAGCTAGGAGCGGGAAGGAGCTGTGGCATTGGAGGGTAGGGTGGGTCTCCCATCTCCCACTCCTGCAGGGTCCTTGCCCTGCTGCTTCTTGCTCAACCTCTGGGTGTCTTCCTCCATAAATCAAGATGCTCTTGGGGACATATTCCCTGTACTCTCCACAGTCAGCCCTTCCAAGCAAAGAAAGAAAAAAAAAACAACCTCAAAGGTAGGATCATGGCATGCCAGTATCTGGTGTTTTTAGCTCTTCAGATAATTTTGCCATTTCTGGAGTATCTACTCCATACTACAAATGAGGCATTGGCATGTACATTATCTCACTTATCACCCAGACCTACCCTGTAACATAGAAATCATAGATCTCCTTTCATAGATCAGGATACTGAAGCCCAGGCAGCATGAAAGCAGGGTTCATGGTTACACAGCTAGTCAGGGGCAGAACTGTATTAAATCCACGTCTCCTTCATTCCAGTTTCTTCAGAATCAAACCATGCTGTTTCTCTTAAATGCCACCCTGTTTTATGAATGGGTTAACTGAGTATTGGGTACTTTATTAAGACTTACAGGATATTGGTTCTTGAACAGAGGCAGATCCAGGAAAACACAAGCAAACCAATAAGCAAGCTGACTCTAGTGAAGGAGATGCCGCCTCTTTTCCTTTGCTATTTCATTCACGTGGTGGGAGTTCCATTCATGCAATATTCAGCTTTTCTCCTCAACCCCCTTCCTTCTCTGCTCTCACCACATGGGGAGGGCTGTTCCAGCCCTGTGCTGTCTATGATTGCAGGGGAAGCCCACAGAATTCTAGCATTCAGTATTAGGTTAGGAAGATCATTTCCTCATAGATATAAACCATGCCTCAAAGAGACCTTATTAGTCATGAAGATAACATTTTGGCCTGTATCCCATTTTATCTTTTCTTATTTTTCAAATGGTTCCCAACCTGGGCAGGAAAGAAGACTGTATTTATGGGACATTCTTGAAGATTGTAACAATCCTGTGGCCTAATTCCACTGGATTCTACACAGGACACATGCTCTATGCCCACCATGCACACAGATTGTGCCTCTGCCAGTGGAGATAGCTAAGGAATGCATGGTCCCTGTCCTCCTGGGCTTCACAACCAAGCTGGGGAGACACAGCCAAGCCACGAGATGCACCTGGCAATTCTAAGGCAGCACACTGGAACACCTTCATGATGCCAGCAGGCAATCGTAGAGGGATCTGCTTAAATCACTGTGCTAGTTGAGATTTGCCATATATAAATGGAAAATCCAATCTCAAAATATTGGAGTATAGTAATAAGTATTCTCCACTTAAACTCTGAACCTACACAAAATAGGATTTATTCTGGCTGGGCACGGTGGCATATGCCTGTAATCCCAGCACTTTGGGAGGCCGAGGTGGGCAGATCACGAGGTCGGGAGATCGAGATCGTCCTGGCTGACACAGTGAAACTCCATCTCTACTAAAAATACAGAAAATTAGCCGGGCGTGGTGGTGGGCACCTGTAGTCCCAGCTACTCGGGAGGCTGAGGCAGGAGAATGGCGTGAACCTGGGAGGCGGAGCTTGCAGTGAGCTGAGATGGCACCACTGCATTCCAGCCTGGGTGACAGAGCGAGACTCCGTCTCAAAAAAAAAAAAAAAAAAAAAAAAGGATTTATTTTTTCTTCAATGAATCAGAAAGTCTTCCATGATCTTTCAGAAATTTAAGAAAATCACAATTGCCTGTGTTTTACAGCCCAGCACTATGCCCAGTTCTTTCCTAGTTAATCTTCAATGCAACCCTGGACAGAGGATATTATTATCCCCATTTCACAGATAAAGAAAATGAGGCTTCAAGGACTTACCCAACCTCTCAGGATGACTTAAGTAGGATTTAAACCCAGTCTGTGTGGTTCCACAGCCAAGTCCATCCTAGCACTCCTCGCTGCCTCTCGATAAACATAAGAGCCTTAAGTCCTTGACATTCACAAGAGTAATCCCGAGACGTCCGGGAGTTCTCAATTTACAAATTCCACTTTAATGTATAATCGCCTCCATAAAACACCTATTTTTCTTGCTGAGGTCCATCCCTTCTCAGTCCTCCTTACACTTCACCTACTTCTGTTTCCAGCAATGGTGGTTAAGGTTCCTTCCAGGGCACTCTGCTTATTTTGTGGGGGTTATCATGCAGCAAAGGTGGGCAGGGAGTAAGAGAGCTGGATTGAGAGGTGATTGCTGCGCTGCCTGCTTGGTTTACCTGCAAGCCATACCCTCACTCCTACACACCAGCCCAGCTCCCTGGAGCACATGGCAGAAATCAGAAGCACATGCCATTTCTGTTGCTGTGGTCAGATGGACATGATCCACTGATGAAAACACACAGTGTGTGCACACATCTTCCACCCTCACACACCTCTGCATCTGAGGCAGAGATACTACGCAGGGGTCTTCCCAGGAGACCAGCAGCTGATGAGAGAGTTTCTTAGAGCATGAGTTGTACATTGATGGACACAATGTTTTCTTAATAACTATGCATTTTATAATGATTATTAGAATAAGTGTAACTAGTACATCAAACCCTGATTTCACAGATAATATGACTGATCTTCCATCAACAGCAATGACATGCAGTTTTCTCTGAAAACAGCTTGAAGTAAACAAAATGAGTCAGCTCAAATAAAAATATTTAGTAAATCGTAGGACTGCAGTACTTGGCAAGGGCAAAAACCTTGAGGTGATCTGTGGGTGAATGAGGTTGGGGGCACCATGGCTGCCAGGCATGGGTAGGAGATGGGGAAACGTGGGTAGAGAGGAAACCTGAGGCCAGTTCCCAGGGGTACTTGGAGCTTCAAAGAAGGGAAATCTTGTGTTCTGGCTGGTAGACAGAAGTAAAAAAAAAAAATTCAAGCCTGTTTCGCCATTAGTAATTATGTGTGGAATAGACTGTGTGTGATGTTGAGGGAATTCAACATACAGGAAAGATCCCTCCGGGAAGAATTAAACACATCTTCTTTGAAGACATGAATATAAAAACAGGACCCATTCTTGCTATCATCAAATATGCTTCTAGGGCTTTTTTTTCACTTAAAAATACTTTTTAGTATGAAAAATTTCAAACAAGTACGAGTAGTGAGAATAGCACGAAGAATTCCGTATACCCATCTTCAGCTTTTCCCTGATCATTTTTAATCCTCTGAAAGAAGGACCATCTAACTGGGAGTTGGGAAAAGCGTTTGGCTCTTCCACAAATTGGCTGGGTGACCTTGGGCAAGTCACTTAACCTCTCTGAGCCTCTGTTTTCCCTTTTTTCATCCTGGGATGAATTCAATCTCCCAGAAACCCCTTGCCCCCAGCCCACTTCTATATGCTCATGAGATAGCAACAAATGCACATTGCTAGGCTAAATGTGGTGCTGAGGGAATTAAACTGATAAGGTTTTTCTATTCTTTCATTCTTTGCATAACCTTTCCTATGGAGATAGCCTAAGGAAGTATGGGGACATGCTAAGTGATCCTGTTAGCATAGATGAGGTCAAATACTTTGAGATATGTCCCCACCTGAAGCAAAAAGTTATGAAATAACACTGGCTTTGCATTGGCAGTATTTGGAGACAACTGTGTATTTGCCTACTATTTACACTGGAAAGGCAGGTTAGGTGATCATCCATTGACTGTAGAAAACCATGTAGACAACCAGACTGGAAAATGAGGCCCCTAGGAAGTGCATGAAATTCTGATTTACATCATTTGGTGATCTTTTTGGTCGAATTAATCCCATCACTGTTTACATGAGCCAACACATAAAATGCTTAGCAAAGTGCCTAGAATAATATGCATTAGATATAACTTTTATGATTTCTATTTTCCATGCAGATGTTTGACAAAAGGGTTTATGCAGACACAAAGCTCGCACACAATCAGCTTTGGTAACAGAGGCATGATAATCTACTTTGCTGCGAGAATCTATGCTCCCAATCAGCACCCACTCAGCAGCTGTCATTCCCGAAGAGTGGCTTGTCCTGACCACACCTTGTCCCACCACGAGACCCTCAGCTCTTAGAGGATCCTTGCATACAGGCTCTTGTGCTTTCAACACACAGCCTTCAGCATTGAGGACAAGGCGTGGTCTGACCACTAACCCTGCCTTTTTCACTTGTGCAGCATCTCTGCTCCGGCGAGAATGCAGAGGAAGGAAACAAGGTGGTACATGTTGGCAGTAAGAAGAACAGGATAGGGAGTGAGTAGCTCTGAGTTCTGCTCTTGGGTCTGCCACTGTGTGATCTGGGGCAAGACCCTCCTCTCAGCACTCTTGGTCTCATCCACATAACAAAAGTATTAAACTGGGTCACGTGGTGATGTTTTTAGCACTAACATGGTCTATTCTGTAATAATGATCACATAATAATTATATTAATATAGATCATAACATCATCATTATAACCATGTAACAACCATCACATGCATTATAAAGACTCCCTAATGGCCTTGGCTCCTGGGACTGCTCATCCTAGTTCTAGTTACTCCTTAAACACACTTTCACAGGGTTAGATGCTGGGACACATGGCTGCTGTCTTTGAGAAATTCATAATGGAATGGAAGAGACGAGGAAAAGATCAATTAAAGTGCAGTAGGAGCTATTACAGAAATAGGAACAGGTGCTTGGGGAGTCCAGAGGAGGCTGCTAGGATCCTAAAGGGGCTGGAATTTCAGCTCGTCTTTGGGTTAAACATCTGCTCTCCCATCTTGAGTCAATATGGAATTTTCATTCATTCAACAACTGTTTGTTGAGCTTCCATTGAGCCCCGGGCACTGTGCCGGCTGTCTATGAGGGTTGAGCACACAAAGTCCATGGCCTCTTGGAATTACTGACTATGAAGAGGCAGATAATGCACAAATAAACCAAAATGTGGGTTGCAAATTCTATACAGAGCTATGAAGGGAGCTCAGGAATGATGTTCAGGAATGACAGGGATTGATATGCCTTGGAGACCTCGGGGTCCTCCTTGAGACGGTGGCTGCTGAGCTAGGATCCTCTATGTGAGGAGCTGGAAGAGCATCGAAGGGTAACATGAAAAAAGGGGCAAAGAGCCTGGTGGGCTACTCAAGAAACTGGGAGGAGGTCCAGTGCCAGGAGCACTGAGAGTGAGAGATGAGGCCGTAGGTGAAGGCAGGTGCCAGAGCGTCCAGGCCCCATAAGGAGTTTGGGAGGAAGTACTAATGGGGGAAGGCAGGGAGTGAACTGATTTACCAATTTTAAAAGCACTCTGGGCCAGGCACAATGGTTCATGCCTATAATCCCAGCACTTTGGGAGGCCAAGACAGGAGAATTGCTTGAGGCCAGGAGTTTGAGACCAGTCTGGGCAACATAGTGAGACCCTCCCTGCCTCTACTGAAAAAACAAACAAACAAACAAACAAAAAACAAAAAAAAATCAGTCTGGATTCCTGGTAGAAGATGAAACACAGGAAGCCCTGTGAATTTGGAAATGCCAGTTTGGAGGTGTACCATCCAGGCAAGAAGTCAAATAGCAGTCAAGATGGAGCTAGGTATGTGGGTTCAGGATAGGTATTGATGGTGGAGTTAGCCTAATTGGCTGGGGGATAAGATGTGGTGCGGGGGGAAGGGAGAGGGAGAAATAAAAAGCGACTCCCAGGTTCCTGGCTCAAGGTATGGGGCAGATGGAGGTGCTGTTTACAGAGAGGGCGAAGGCAGGGAGAGAAACAGAACACTTCTGGGATCACAGGCTTCCCTGAGGATGAAACGCCATGATATGTAAAGAGTGCCTAACACAGGGTGTGCACTTCATAAATGCCGACCCCTTCATCCCCGTCCTGTATTTAAAACGAACTTCAATGCAGTAGGGCAACTTTAATAAAACCCAGGTAGGCCCGGCAGCTGGATCAGTAGACAGAACGGGTCCGGGAGCTTCTGGACAAACAATAGGTGCCGTGCCACAGAGCCTTGCAAGGGCGCAGCGGGGCTCACCCCTGCTCAGGAGGAAGTAAGGAATCCCTCCTGAGCTGAGTGCAGGTGAATTCAGCCAGCAAGCCTGTTAAAATCAATTGCCTAAATGAACAAGTGCATAGTGCCTTACTGTTTACAAAGCACTTTTGACATACGTTATCCCATTTGGTTCCCATAGTCACATAGAAGCAGAGCCATAATCCCAGTTTCAGGGAGAGGGAAGCTCAGGCTTAGAGTGCATTAGCTCAAGCTCACACAGTGAGTCGATGTTTGCCCCCAGCCTTTCTGATTCTCACTGAGGGTTCCCCAGAACAGCCAGTTTGTCCATCAGCCACCACTGACAAAGGCCCTAGGACCTAGGAGGTTTTTAAGAGCCAAAAAGAAGAAGAAAATTGGATCTGGAAAAAAAAATGTAGTTAACTCCAAAATACAAAAAGAAAAGGGCAGGAATGAAATGAATAAATGTTTATTTACATGTCTACCACATGCCAACTTCTTGCCATAGCACCTCCGTTTATTGTTCGATAGAGCATTTATTAAGGTTTCATTTCGTTTGAAAATATTGTGTGAGCCACATTCTCCTCACTTTGCAAGAATTCCAGAATACATGGGGTGGGTGTTCAGAAATCATAGCCAGTGGTGAGTTAGTTGGTGAGTCAATTTCTAGTCAAATAACTGCAAAGGCAGGATTTTAAAATCCTTTCAAAGTATTTTATGGCAAAAAATTATGTGTTTTGTGAAATAAGGAGTTCTTTTTAGTGTGTTTGATACAAAGTAAGGTGTGGTTTCAAATACAAATGGCGAGGGCCTGAGAGATCTTAGGTGTCCAGCTGGCAGCTCTTCGGCTCTCCTTCGGATCTCTTTTCTAAGTTTATTTGGTTTTCATGAAACTTTGTGAATCAAAAAAAAAAAAAAAAGGAAGAAAAAAGAGAACCACCTAAACTTGTCTCCAGTTTTGAACCTACCAGCATTTTTGGAGGAAACATTTCCAGGGAACAGAGACAATGGACAAAGAGAACAGGGTGGCTTTCAGAAAACCAAGGTGGAGAGAGCCTACCTGTGTCTACTCTCAGTCAGGAGGCCAGTAGAGAAGTGACCTAGCAGAAGCAGCTTGCTGGAGCAGGAGTAAGTTGGGTAAGCAAGAGTAGCTTCCCCAGTGGTTGTGTAAGGACAGGAGGGCAAGTCTTCCCTAAGAACAAAGGTGGGTAAGTTTTGGTTTTATAGCTCATGCATACACTCATTTTTCTGAGCATCTCCTCTGTGCCAGGTGCTGCTTTAGGTACTTGGAATAAATCAGTGTGCACAAGAGACAGAGGTCCCTGTGTCTCAGGGAGCTTAGACTCTGAAGTATATGTGTACATGGAGTGGGAAAGACAGGCAGAAAACAACGAACATAATAAATAAGAATATATTTGACATATATTTGAACACGATATAGCATGTTTGAAGGTGACAGAAAACTATGAAATAGCAGAGGTAGATGAGTACAATGGGGATGCCAGGGGAAGAAGGGGTGTGGTTTGCAGCTGAAACTGGGTGGCCATGCTTGGTCTCACTGAGAAGGTGAGATTGGACTTGACTTTCAACTTTCAAGACTACAAAGTGGTGAAGGAGAGAACCTTGTGGCTATCTTAGGAAAGAGCATTCCAGGCAGAGTGACCAGCAAATGCAAAGGCCCTGAGGTAGGTGTATGTCTGGCTTGTTCAAGGAATAGTGAGGAGGCCAGTGTGGGTGGAGTGGTTGAGTATGTGATAGCGAAATAGATCAGGGCAGTAATGTGGGCAAGAGCATTTAGCCACTGTGATGGATGCCTGCAGCTTTCGCTGAATGAGAGAGGGAACCACTGGGTGCTTTTGAGCAAATGATTAATGTGATCTGATGGATCTTTAAAATAATGCAGTAAGAATAGACTGTAGGGGAGCGCATTAGTTTCTCGTGGCTGCCGTAACAAATTACTATAAACTGGATGGCTGAAAACAACAGGAATTTATTCTCTCAAAGTTCTAGAGGCCACAGATCCAGAATTTGTTTCACTGAGCTGGAACCAGTGTGTCAGGAGGTCAACACTCCCTCTGGAGGCTCCAAAGGATAATCCGTTCCGTGCCTCTTCCAGCCTCCGGTGGCTCCAGCATTCTTGGCTTGAGGCCACATCACTCTCATCAATCTCTATCTCCGTGGTCACATCCTCCTCCTCTCTGTATGTGTCAATTCCCCCTCTGCCACTGGTATGAACATTTATGGTGATATTTAGGGCCTACCTGGATAATTCTAGATGGTTTCTCCATCTCAAGTTCCTTGACCTAATCATTCCTGCAAAGAGTCTTTTTTTCCAAGCAAGACAACATTTACAGCTTCCTGGGATTGGTGCCTGGTATTTTGGGGTCCATGACCCAGACTCCTACAGGAGAAAGTCCTGCTAGGGAACTTCTGGAGTCATCCAAGTAATGCATGGTGATGATTTAGACGGGATGGGAACAGTGCAGGCTGTGAGACATGGCTGGTTTCTCAACATATTTGAAAGGTAAGGCCAACAGGATTTCCTGACAGACTGGAGGTGGGGTGACAGACAAAGAGAAGGGTGAAGACTGACCACAAGGTTTTTCACTTGAATAACTGGAAGGATGAAGGTGTCCTCACCGAGATACAGAAGACTGTGGGTGGAATAGGTTTTGGGAGTAAGAACAGGAGCTCAGTTTTAGAAATGGGGGTGGGGTGAGATGTCTAAACATCCACACGGAGATGCTGAGTATGTGGCTGGGGAGATGAGCCCAGGGTTTGGGAGGAAGGGCTGGGCTGGATATTTTAATAGTGGAGCATTGGTATGGAGATAGTACTTACAGCCATGGGACTGGAGGAGATGAGCAAGGGTGTGAGTGTAGAGAAAGAAGGGAACTAAAGACCGAGCCCTGAGGTCCTCTGACACTTAGAGGTTGGGGAGAAGAGGAATCTCTGCAGGAGTGAGCCCTGAGACAAAAGAAGGACCGGGACAAGGTCCTGTCTGGGAATCCAAGTGAATAAACACGTCAGTGGTGGGTGGTATAATACGGCCTTCACGCCAAGACGGAAATCTCAGCCAGAACTGCAGCCCTGCCTTCTAACTCTCCTTCCCTCTGGGCACATCTGGCAGGTGTCTGCTCACTCCGGAAGCCTCTTGGAGTCCCCAGGCCCCAAAGCATAACTTTATGCAGTGGTTGCATAAACCTTAGTTCCACCAAAGGCAGGGCAGGCGTGGAAACCATTCACTCTGCAGGTCGTGGAAGCTGCTGAACACCTCCAGGCTCTCAGGATTCATGCGCCATGGGCTGGGGACTTGCTGGCCTGTTAGCTTGCAGCTAGGGAGTTTGGATCATGGCGGGAGAAGGTGGTCCCCGAAAAGTGAGTGGACCCAATCCAGAAGGTATAGGGGTCTGAGTTCATAGGCCAGGAGATCAGGAAACAAAGAGGCCATTGGGAATCAGGGATTCTTGGGGCCAGACACTTCTAGGGAGTAATCCTGCCTCTGACAGTTCTACCTGTGTTGATCTTAGGCAAACTGATTCTCTCTAAGCCTCAGTTTCCTTATTTGTAAAATGGGGCTACAAATACCTGCTTCCCAGGAAAGTAATAATATACTGTGTTTAAGCTACCAGGCACATCATAGGTGCTCAAAGAATTTTGGTCATTTTCCTTGTGTTGATTTGAAACTATTTGAGTTAGTCCTGACATAACACTCACCCAAAGGGAGACGCCCCTTTTTAGAGGAGCCAGGGGGTGTGGGTGGCCAGCCTGTGGCCCTGGAGGCCACAGCTGGGAGATTGCTCCTAGTGTGGGGCCATAGCCCAGCCCAGCACTTCGTTACCATCTTGTAAATGTGTGTCCAGCAGGGCCAGGTGAGATCATGCCACTGGCTCCCAGAAAACATTACCTCCAGACTCAAAAAATGTTCTCTGAGTAGAACAAGAAGAGGCCTGGGCTGCGAGTTCTGCCCCAAGTCCTGCCGTGCGTAGCCCACGGGCCATGTTCTTGGGCAAGTGACTGCTCCCCTATAAGCTTTATTAATTCAATTTGTAAGCTGAGTGATTTGAACTACATTGGTCATTTCCATATTTTTGTTTTATAGGAAAACATTCTTATTAAAGAGAAAAGCCTTGCATAGAACCCCAATGTTTTAAACAAATGAAAGATGCCCTGGTTACAGTGGGGATGGGAGTCCTGGGCACTGAGGCTTCCTTATCTCCCCCAAGGGAGCCCAGGGACCCTCTATGGAGCCCTACAACTCTAAGGAACAGGTTTAGAAAAATTCTGACTAAAGGCAAAAATCGTGCCTCTGAGTTTAAAGCCGTATGTAATCGGCGTTAGATGGATTGATGCTGATGAATATGTATTTCAAATGGTTATGTGCAAAAACATATTTACGTGTATACTTTATTTCCATTTTAAACCTGCAGACAGCAGGCCAAATTCTTAATGTTTTATGCCTACTTGTTACTTTCCTGATGTCAAATTTGCTGCATAGTTATATTCAAAGATGGAATTGACTTAGTATTTGTAGTAAATTAAAACTGCTGTGACTATGAGAGAGAGACAGACAGATCCTGGGCTAAATATTTCTAAGTTCTCTCACAGCTCAGAAAAATCTCAAAATCCTAGCTTTTTGTTGTGGTCGATCTCTACAATTTCATGAAGTGGGTTCTAGGTTACCACAAAATTAAGACACATGTTGTTGTTCAACAGGGAAGGAAAGAGTTAAAACCAGCTTTAGTTGAAAACCTATTATGTATCAGCTACCTTTTTTTTTTTTTTTTTTGGAGACAGGGTCTTGAGCTGTCACTCAGGTTAGAGTGCAGTGGCACAATCATAGCTCACTGCAACCTCGAACTTCTAGGCTCAAGTTATCCTCTCACCTCAGCCTCCCAAGTAACTGAGACTACAGGTGTATGCCACCATGCTTGGCTAATTTTTTATTTTTGTGGGAACAGGGTCTGTTACGTGGACCAGGCTGACCTTGAACTCCTGGCCTCAAGTGATCCTCCTGTCTTGGGCTCTTAAAGTGCAGGGATTACAAGCATGAGCCACTACACTGGCCCCAGGTACCATCTTATATTTTATTTTAGTTAATTTTTAGACCAATGTAATGAGGGTGCAAGTACCATTTTTCCCACTTTGCATATGGGGAAACTGAGGCTCAGAGAGTTTAAAGTGGCCTACTCAGAGTCATACAGCTAATAGATGATAGTTTCAGGATTCAAACTCAGATCTGTATTCAAAGACTGTGCTCTTCCCACCTCAAGTTGTTTCTAAAGGCAAAAAATCCCTTTGATTTCAGAGACAGTCCTTGAATTGTACTAAGAATGATCCCTTGTATTGATCGGTAAGTTCTTGGTTTAGCTCCAGCTTTCCCATTTACATTACTCATGCTGCTCTCCCATGAACCCTGTGAGGTAAGCAGGCCAGGTACTATCATGTCCATTTTTCACACAGGAAAATTGAGGTTTGGAGAGATGGAGTGACTTGCCTAAGGTCGTGCAGAGCATGAAGAACTGGGGTCTTATTATTCTCTCCTGAACCTTCTTCCAATCAAGAGTGTTAACCATATACCATAAGGCTATCTTGCTCAGATAGTTCATGTCCCACCTTTTTAGGAGAACTCATTTCATTTTCAAACTGCACCCAGTTCTTTCATCATTGCAGCTTTTTCATTTATTAGGCGTTCAATTTCCCTTACATTCATCATTTATTTGCTGCTGCTTTTCATTTTTTAAGAGGTGAAGGAAATGCAAATTAGCAAATGAATGTCATGCATAATACAGCCGGCCCTGCTACAAACAGCTTTTGTTACAGTCTGCTCTGCTCTAGGACAAATTGGTCTACAAGGACCCGACACACCTCTCTGGATGTGTTGGCACAGACTCAGCCTGTCAGGAAAGGACAATGGCAAAAGTGTGCTTTTGTTTGGTCTGCCATTCCCAGGGTTAATATGTTGGGTAATATCTTCAGCATTATTTCCCCGAGCCATAGAAAAGTCTGTGCCCAGTCCTGCGATGGGTGTACAGATGCTCCGGTGCTGTTCACATAGTGCAGCGTGGTGCCGCCCCTTCATTCTTGGCCTTAGTTCTTGAACTACCTGACCTTGTGTGTCCCTTGCGATTGACTCTGTTTATTGGCAATTCTAGCTGGAGTTCTGCCACTCATCCTTCTTTTACGCCTTTGCCCACGATCTTTGGCTTATTATGTGTTCTCTTCCCCTCATCCAAGAACTTGGCTTTTCACTGGGCTATGGTCATATCTCTCCATTTTAACAATATACACACAGACTGCCTTGGCCTCTTAGATTTACAGAGTACTGTCCTATCCTCTATTCTATGCCTCTATCAGGTCTGATTTGTTCTTATGGGTGGAACCCAGATCCACTTGGATCCCCAGGGGTGAATGTATTAATACACCAGCTTAACATTTGTATGTTAAGTTCCAATAGAAATAACATTTGCCATTCATTGCATGCTGGACACCGTGTTAATGCCTTTGTTTGTTAGGTATCATCTCAGTCAGTATTCACACTCCTATAAGATAGTTATCACAGTAGTCCCACTTTGTAGATGAGGGAACAGAGAAGGTGTACAGTTTACCAAGATCACACAGTTTGCAGGAGACAGAGCTGGAGTTCAAAGGCAGGTCCATGTGTTTTCAGCTATGTGCAACACTGCCTCCCAGCTAGTATGAACAGCTTCAGGAGCTCAGACCAAACAGATATATTACTGACTGTGGTTTCTAGCTAGATTTTAGTCAAGAGTATACACAAACACACTCATGTGTGCATGCACATATATGCACACCACACCTCATTTGTCTCGCTGGGAGTTACAGGAGCTAGACCAGAGCTGAAAAAGAAAAATTACCACTAGGTCAGTATTATTAATGCTTCATGGAAAACATTCCACTTCCAAACAATTAGGTTGATGGATTTTCTCGCATTTCTTTTCTTTTTCCTACTTATGACTACAGATGTTTACAAGAAGAAACAAAGGTTTCTGCCTCTGCAGCATTGACTAGCATTTGCTGGCAGATAGGATCCTCTTTGGATGGCCCGGGCAGCTAGAGGCAGAAGGAGGATTTGCGGGTCTGAGTGACCAACTGACCCTTGAGACTCTGGTTTTCATGAAAAGAAGAGGAAAGTGAGGATCTGATTTCAAAAAGAGGATTTTTAAAATAAAGGCCATATCCAAGGCTTTGAAGAGCCTTGGATTTTCCAAGCATAAAATGTGGAAGTGGCCTGATTTTGGTGGATGTTCCAGCCCCATGATGCCGAGACCATCAGACTGGGGATAATTAGGTGAGGAAGCACCCTCCAACCACCCAGGCTCTGTACAATTAAACCATCTGTTGAGTTCCGTAATTTTGTGGGTTCCCAGGATCTTGCTTCCTCTGAATATTTTTTGTTTTGTGAACTACAGGTCACAGGGGACAGCTGTAGAAGAGAGGAACCTATTTCTTGATGCAAGTTTTCCAAAACCATTCCATCAGTTGCTAATGGTTTCATTAACATACATTCTGGGACTTGGAGGTGAAGTCCACCAGCTAAGAACATCAGAACTGCCAAGGAGGCTCAGACAACTATTCCAGAGGTGGCTCTGGGCTGCTGAGGAGAGCCAGGTGGATTTTTAGGATGTTAATCTCAAAAGGTCAGAGAACACTGGTCCAGGAGTTTCTATCAGACCTATAATCCTCTCTCCACCTCCAGTTGTGCCTCCCCATCCCTGTCCTCATACCGTCATCAATGTGATCATCTTAAAATGCATATCTCACACATGATCATACCATCTCACCTTCCCTTCTTGGATGAAATCCTTCAGTAGGGACAAAAGTGAAGTTCTTTAATCTGGCTGAAGCCTTTCCAAGAACAATCCACCTCTGCTACCCCAAACCTAATGTACTAGCATCATCAAGCCTCATGCAGGCTTTGGATACACCCAGCTTCCTCTTATCCCCAGGTTTTTGCCCATACTGTTCCCTGTGCCTGGTAGACTTACTTCCCTTCTTCTCCATCTGGTTGACTTCTATTCATCCTTCAGAGCTTTGCCCAGGTATCACCTCCTTCATGAAGCCTTACCTGATTGTCTCTCCTACTTTGTAGGCATGTAAAATCTAACTTAATTGAAAATTTGTTTTAATTACCTTCAAGCTTCATATTTTAAAAGGATATTTGATCCATAAGACTAATGCTTACATTGTAATAGTAAGTCAGGAGAGCAGGATAAAAGAAAACATACTAAATGTCTTCATTTTTGTTAATCCCCACACAGACACGTGCATGGGTGCACAGCAAACAGAGCCAAAGAAAATATACCAGCGTGCTAACAGTGGTTGCCACTGGTGGAGGAGTTATATGCAATTTTTATTTTCTTATTTTATGTTTACAAATTATCTACATCTTGTATGATTATCTAATTAATAATTAGGCAAAATGGTTTTTAGAAAGAAATAGGTTTTTTTTTTTTTTTCTTTTTCTTTTTTGAGAGGCAGTCTCACTCTGTTGCCCAGGCTGGAGCACAGTGGCACGATCTTGTCTCACTGCAATCTCTACCTTCTGGGTTCAAGCGATTCTCCTGCCTCAGCCTCCTGAGCTGGGATTACAGGTGTGCACCACCACATCTGGCTAATTTTTGTATTTTTAGTACTAGCAGAGTTTCACCATGTTGGCCAGGCTGGTCTCAAACCCCTGATCTCAAATGATCCACTCCCCTTGGCCTCCCAAAGTGCTGGGATTATAGGTGTGAGCCACAACACCTGGACAGAAAGAAAGAGTTTTGCTGAATATTGTATATGAATGTAAATAAATTGGAAAAAAAAGAGAGTGGTTAGATCTCTATCTGTTGATACGTGATAAGCTAAAAAGGGTAAGCTTGAGACTAATGTGTATAGTTTCTGATTAAAAACACCCAAATAGGTGACTATATGCTTACATATGTGTGTGTCAACAAGGAGTATGCTGTGGAAATGTTCACATCAAGCTGGTAACACTGGTTACATTGGGAGGAGTGGGTATCGGAGGGACAGGCAGGGTGGAGGAGTCAGATAATTTATTTTGCCTTGATTGATCTTTGCAGTGTTTTATTTCACTTGTCATTGTAAGCATGTGCCACTGTTGTAAATTCTCAAAGATCAAATAGAAAACAGAAGGTTCTCTAAATAGCAGGATGGACTAAGGTGTTTACAATTAATAATACAAGATTTCAGGCACATCAAAATGTTATTCTCAAACTTGATTTTCTGGATGCTTCACTAGAGTAACTTGTTAATTCTTTTAATTTGGAAATTATCTTAAATTTAAGGAAAAGCTGCAAGAATGCTACAAATAATGGGACAAAGAACACCAATATACCCTCTACCCAAGTCGCCTCTTATTAATATTTTCCTCCATGTGCTTTATTATTTGTTCTTCAGCACAGTAATGTTTAATTCACACCAGGAAAAAAACACATTACAGATTCATACGCCACTATTTATAGCAGATTAATTGCCATGGATTTGAGTGGTCACTTAAAAAAAAACTTGCTATTTCTTAAGCCACAGATATGCTGCATGTGTACAAAAAATCATATAGACAAGATTGTTCTTTGAAAACTGAACACCATCGAAGGGTCTGGTCACAGAGATTGGTAAAATACATGATAGTGAGCCTACATAAGGGCTTGTTATAGAGCAATCAAAAAAAAATATGGATCTGTGTGAGATGATATGAAATCGGTCTGAGATACATTAAGTAAAAGATACAGAACAAAACGTGTGGAATATGAACCCAGTGTGCAAAGAAAAAAAGATATATGCTAGAAAGAGACACAAGAAATGATTGGTTTACTTTTAGGAAGAGTGCTGGGGTCTTTTTATTATACTTCCTATTACGTACTTTTTTATACTCTGCATTTTTTAAAACCATGTGTACATATGATTTTCATGATAATAAAGAAATGAATTGGCATAAAAAATTTCACTGTGGGGCTGGGTGCAATGGCTCATGCCTATAATCCCAGCACTTTGGGAGGCCAAGGCAGTGGATCACCTGAGGTCAGGAGTTCAAGACCAGCCTGGCCAAGATGGCAAAAACCGATCTCTACTAAAAATACAAAATTAGCTGGGCATGGTGGCATGTGCCTGTAATCCCAGCTACTAGGGAGGCTGAGGCAGGAGGATCACTTGAACCTGGGAGGTGGAGGTTGCAGTGAGCCAAGATCGTGTCACTGCACTCCAACCTGGGCAACAAAGCGAGACTCCATCTCAAAATAATAATAATAATAATAATAATAATTACTATAAGAGAAAAGCTGTTGACCAGTTCCTCTTGGTTTTGGAATATGGGAGAAGGCCATTTCCCATCCCCACTAGGTTCGCTGGGAGGTGATGAGTAGCCTTAAGGCCCCTGAGGAGTCATCTCCCTAGCAGCAGCTCTCCCTACTCCCTAAAGCAGGTGCAGATGCAGAGACGGTGGACTGCCAGGCCCCTGGGCCTAGTCTGTCCCACAGATGTGCTACCTACCATCCCAGAGTGATCTGAAATTTGTGTCAACATTGAAACAAATGGAGTGATTTTACCTAACACACTCAGATTCCCAGCCTATCTGCAGAAATCTGGCAAAACCAGGGCTGCATTTGTAAGCACAACCGTGGGCAGCAGCCAGGTATGGGTTGCCTTTAGCGAGTGAGGAGGCCTCACTGACCAGGTGCCCTCCTTTACAAAGCCCATTAGAAATGGACTCTCCTGCTCCGATGTCTCGCGGGTGAGACCCTGCCCCGTGATGGAAGGGGGATTTGAACATCTCTCCATTGTAGTCTCTCAATCAAGCAATATTTTCTACTGCAGCCTGTCCAAGCATTTTCTAAGAAATTCCACAGTGAGAGGAGGGCTGTTATCTCACACTTTTAGTATATAGGTGAAGTGGCTGTGGCTCAGAGATAAGGTCATAAGGTCAGAGATAAGAGATAAGAGATGAGGTCACTTATCTAAGGTCACACAGCATGTTAGTTTCAGGGGCAGGACAAGAGCCCAGAGTGGCAAACTCCCACCCCAGTGCACGTTGTTCTGCCTTATGTGGCCTCCCACAGACTAGCTCCCAGATTGGATGACAGCTGAGAGTTGGGGGCTGGGCTCTCCATGCACACAACCTAGCCCTCCCTCCTCAGGCACCATCTCCTGAGCAAGGCAGGTGTGTGGTGTCAAGGTCCTGTGCCATTCAGAGAATACAGGTACAACAACAATGACAACCACAGCTTCCTTCACAGCACACATGTCCCAAGAGGCAGGATAGATGAGAGGCTGAGAGTGTAG
Source organism: Mandrillus leucophaeus (assembly GCF_000951045.1). Lineage (NCBI taxonomy): Eukaryota > Metazoa > Chordata > Mammalia > Primates > Cercopithecidae > Mandrillus > Mandrillus leucophaeus. Next base: position 1,506,205 of record NW_012104465.1, read on the forward strand.
CTTACAACGGTGGCTTTAGTACTTCCTAGCTGGGTAACCAGAGGCAAGTTATTTGTCTCTCTGTTCTTATGTTTCCTTGCTTGCTAAGTGGAGATTATATTATAATATTAGCTTCTACCTCATAGGATTGTTTTCAGCATTAACTACATTAGTGTGTGCAAAGTGCTTAAACCATGTCTGGCACATCATAAGTGCTTGATAAACCAGTTGATATGATTTTTATGTGACAGGAACCATGCTGAGTATTTTGTATGCTTTATCTTAGTCTTCCCAACTGTAATCAGGTAGGTGTCGTTCATGTGCATTCATTAAGTCATGGGATTCACAGCATTCATTACATGCATTCACTAATTCACTCGTTTGCAGCATTCGTTAATTCAACAGATCTTTAGGAGTATCTAGTTATGCTGGGTGCTGCCCTTGGTGTTGGGGATATGGGGTCAAGAATGCAGAAAGCTTACATTTCTGCCTTCATGAAGCTTACATTCTATTGAGGGCTGGGTGGATACAGACATTAATCCATCAAGAGTCAGGAGTGATCCATGCTGTGGAGTAAAATAACACAGGGTAAGGGACAGAGAAGGAGGATGGGTAGGAAACTGAGTGAGTAATCTGGGGCCATGAGGTAAGGGAAGGCTGTTCCCAGGAAGTGCACTGGAGCAGAGATCTAAATGACGTGAGGGAGCGAGGAGGCAGACGAACACAGGAGGAGTGTTCCTGGCAGAAGGAAGGAAAAGTACAGCGGTCCTGAAGTGGTGGTAGAGGTGGGTTTGTTGCCTAGAATGTTTGTGGAGCCCAGAGGAGGTCTTAGTGGCTGCAACCATGAGCAAGAAGGAGTAGAGCCCAGACACAGGGCAGGGAGGAAGCCAAAAGTCAAGACATGTACAATATTCGCTGATTTGTAGAAGAAGAAACTAAAGTTCAGTGAAGTTAAATAACTTCCCAGAAGTAGCCCAGCTGGTAAGTGGTAGAACAAGGGATTTGAACCCAAGACCATCTGGCTTTAAGGCATACGCTCCTAACCACTAGGATACATTGCTTTGAACATGCACAGTGGAGGCCCGGACATGCACACATAGCTATCCCAGGTGGTCCTGCTCCAAACTGTCTGCTGAGAAATTAGACAAAGAGTAAGGAGTAAGGCATAGTGAGAGACTGAGGGTGTGTGTGGGGTGAGGAGTGGGGAAGAGCAGAAAGGAAGGGGTTCCCTTTCTCCTGGCATACTCATGTTTGTCTTGGCAGTTTCAGGCAGCCATTCCGGGTAATGGTGAGGGCTCAGGGTTTACATGAAAAGTGGCATTTGTCTAAAACTTGTCAGTTCTTGGGGCATCACGAAACGGACAGTTTTAAAACACCAAAGGCACTTTAAAAAATAAAAATAGCACATTTCTAAATGCAACATCCTCTTTGGTAATGATGTATTAGGCCTCCATCGCTGGTGGCATTATCTCGTACAGCAATATATTGCACTGTTACAATTCATGCCATCGTCTGCAAAACCAGGGTCATAAACCCTGTAATTTATAACACAATCTTGTAAACCTATGTATTATACATGTGTAGATATCATTGTATGGCATTCCATATGCAGTAACCACTTGGTTCAGAAGTCGGGGCCAAAGCACCTCCCATCACCCATTCCTCAAATGTAGGGCTCACCAGGCAAGGTGAGGTGTGCATATCCTTGTCAGAGCCCCTTTACTGAGCAGTACATTAAGCAACAGGCTGTGTCTTGGTGGTAGAGGAAAACAAAGATAACAAAACAGCAAGATATGATGCAAAGAGGAGAGAGTGACAGCCTAAAAACTTGGTCATTTATTTTATGATGCTCCTTGCCTGTATGATCACACAATCCCTAGTAGGTGTCATGCACCCAGCAGGGAATAGGGATGGAAGTAAGACGCAATCCTCCTCCTGGTCTCATGTTTCTTAAACCTTAATGTGTATTCACATCAGCTGGGAATACTATTGGATCACAGATGCTGGGCTCTAACCCGAGAATGCTCTGGTTTGTGGGTCTGGAGCCTGAGACTTTGCATGTCTAATGAGTTCCCAGGGGATGCTGATGCTGCTGGTCCTGGGGCCCTGCTTCAAGTCATTCTTCTCCAGGTGACTTTGGAATGCTCTATATTAAAGATGCTGAAGGACATTGGCTGAGTGCGGTGGCACACGCCTGCAGTCCCAGCTACTTAGGAAGCTGAGGTAGGAGGATCGCTTGAGCCCAGGGAGTTCGAAGTTGCAGTGAGCTGTGATCATACCACTGCACTCCAGCCTGGACAGCAAAGTGAGACCCTGCCTCTAAAAAAGAAAAATGCAGAGGGAGAAATGAGCCGCCCCAGTGAACACAGACAGGGGCAGATCTGTGGATAAAGCCTGGCCTCCTGATCTCCGAGTCCAGGACTCTTCCACTGGGCCACACTGCCCGTTTCCTGGCTTTGTCTCCAAATGCTCTCCAACCACAAAAGTAGCAACAGGGAGTGGGGGCCAGAATGGCAACCAGACGCATGCAGCTCACAGCAGAATCTGCGGGCACATTAACTCTGCAGGGGCCAGTTGGAGCTCTCAGCGGAGGCCACTCTGAGCTTCCTAGGGCTCCCCCAAAGGTCAGACAGAATCATCTAATGGCTTCTTGAAGGGAAAATGATGGTCTGACGGTTTTTTTCCTGCTGAACCTCATCACCTCCAGTGGCCACACTATGGATCGCTGCCGCAAGGGGGCCAGGGAATATGAAGTCTTTGCTGTATTGCAAGGCAGAACGCTTTTTCTCAAGAGTTCTTAATGACTTATGGGATGAAAGGTGGCAAGTGGGGATGTCATGCCTGGCTGAGCCCTGCAGGCCAGAGATGCCCTGATAGTCACCTCTCTCCAACCCAGTGCTGGGGCCCCATGCCTGCTTCCTTGGGACAGCCCCTGTCCCTTCCCAGGGGTGACCTTCTCACCACCACCCCTTGCTGACTGGCTCCTCACACTGTGCAGGTCCAGCCCCAGTGCGTCTGCATGTAAATGAGCACAGGCCGATCAAACGCTGGCCTCCCGCTGCCACGTAGCACGATTGCAGACACTTTATTGCCACGCGATTGCTCTTTGATAGGAACCACCTCGTCAGAACCCTTTTAAGCCTCTCCAACAAACATTTTGATTTCATTCCTTATTGCCCTGATCCAGCTGCAGACCCCTGCACTCCTGATTTGACTGCAGACTTAGAAAGAAATATCCCAGGGTGCCTGTCCTAACCAAAGGACTATTGATACCAAGTAGCAAATCCATTTGCGACGCAGATAGTATCCTGGTTTGCCATCGCTAATTTCAGAAATGTGATTTCCAGCATTACGCCCTCTCCAAACTAGCTTTTTGCCTCTTATTTCCTAGCTTGGTTATCAGAATTTCCACCTACCTTCTTGAGTAAGATGGGACACTCACAATAAACACTGTCTCCCATCTTCCCCTCATCACCCACTCACAACATCATTAATTCTAATCCTCCTATTGTTTGTGGATTCAACAGCTGTTTTCTGAGCTGCTGTGTGTCTCTGGTGCTAGGTGCTGGGTCCTTGTCCTCATGGAGCTTCCAGGGAAATACAGGAAACTGCAAGGAAGCAGGGAACTATGCTTTTTCGTGTGCCTCTGGTGACCTGGAGAAAGTCAATTAACTTTTGATGAGAGACATGCTCTGGCTTCTATCCCCAAGGAGTTCATATGAGAAGGGGAGATAGTCACACATCCAGTTCTTTGCAGTAATCGTAACGGCTGAGATGCACACAGCACTGATTGTGTCTAAGAGTTGTATGTGTGCCAGCTTATTTAGGACTCATAACTGTTCTTGGAGGTAAATACTATGATTATATGAGCCACCCTACAGAGGAGGAAACTGAGGCACAGATAAGTGACTTGCAAGCAGTGGAGTTGGGATCTGAACTCAGGAAGTCTGCTCCAGAATCCATGCTTTCAACCCTGGAGTCCTAGTCACGACGAGGTGAATGTAGGGGTGCTGGCGACTTCACTCCAGAAGCGTCTCCTATCCCAGAGGAGGCCAGCTGGCCTGCCTAGTCCCTCTCGGCCTCCATCTGGGTGCCATGACCTCTCGCTGTCACTGAAGTGTGTGACTACCGGGGTCAGAAGATGCCACCATGGGGCTTGGGGCCTGCTTCAGGGCAGCATCTGGAGACAGGAGTAATGAAGGGTAGCTGGCGCGTGACCAGGTTGTCAGGCTGGGGACTGAAGGGTGCTTCCTTTGAACAGTCTGTGCTCAGAGCTGGCCATGTGGGCTCCACTGAGCCGTGAAAATGTCTGGCCCTCCCAGTGCTGCTTCAAAACACTGCCCGGATGTCCACCTGTCCCTGGAAACAGTTTTACCAAAACTCACTTGCTTCAAAATTCACTACCCCTCCACACCTCCAAGGATCTCTTTCCCTTCCTTTCTCTAATCTTCCTATGAATAGGAGGGAGAGAAAATAGGGAAGGGAATGGGGAGAGGGAGAAAAGGAGGTGGGGGGAGCAAAGGAGGAAGGACAGAGGGAGGGAGAGAGGGAAGAAGAAAGGAAGAAAGGAGGGAGGAAGAGAAGGAGGGAAGGAAGGGGAGGAAAGAAGGAAGAGAGGTAGGAAGGGAGGGAGGGAGGGAGGGAGGGAGGCAAGGGACAGAAGGGAGGGAAAAGAAAGGGAAGGATGAATATATAGTCTGTAATTGCTCAAATGCCTATAGTATGATTCTCCCAGCCTGTTTAATTCAAGGCCCACCGTATTCTGGGCCCCAACCACTTTCCAAACTTACCTATCAAAATATCCCAAAGGGTCATTCACACATAATCTATGTGTCCAATAAGAGACAGATACTCTGCTAGACTGTGGTTAAACCTTGTTGAGTGTGACAGATGGTTCTTATCCTCTTAGGGCTGATCAACATTAAACTAATAAATAATACAAATAAATACGTAATCACACATTGTGCTGAGTGCTATAAGGGAAAAGAATAAAGTACTATGAGAGGGAAAAGGAGGGTCAGAATGGGGTGAACATCCGTAAGCAACAGGAGAAAGCCTCAGCCATGTGTAGATGAGGAGTGTTGAAGTGAGGGCTTAAGGCTGCCGTGGAATGAGGGGTAGACACGCCACGTCTCAGCCAGGCACGTGGTGCCCAGGGCTAATGCAGAAAGACGCGAGAAGACTTGAAAGAAATTCATGGATGTTTGCTCTGTAAATGAGCTCTTTAGAGAAATGTAATGGATGCTGCTTCATTCATTAACTGGACTGTGAGCTCCCTGAGGGAAGGGCATCTGTTTGTTATTCATCTGGGCATTTTCTGGCCCTAGCTGACAGCTTAGTATTAATTTATTCATATGTACACCGTCTGGTTGCATAAAGACATGCCGGGGACCTCTACAGCAGCAGATACTGGAGGAACTGTGTTTATGCTACACAATTCACCTGCTGTTTCTCTAAGCTGTGAGGACAATGCATCTCAGAAAGGACCACTCTCTGGTCACTCTCACCATGGGCTGTGGCTCCTGGCTGTGAGTGCATGGGCCTACTGCAGGCTGCAATTGTGGGTTTTTCATGTTTTGATTAGTAAACCAAGCTTTTCTCCCAAGAAAATGTTGGGCATAAATTCTCATTGTGAAATTGACAAAAGCAGAGATGCTGGCTGGTGCTGAGCAGGGAAGGAGGCGCTGGAGCCCCATCCATATATAGCAGCTGCTCCTCCCACTAGGTGCTTCTGACAAACCCTGACTTTGACCTTCTCTGGGGATGGGGCCTCCCCTCTGCGGCTCCATGAAGACCGCTGTGCTTGCTCCTGCTCTGCCTGGGCTCTGGCCTTTAGTGAAGGCCGTTTCAGAATGAAGAGTTGGTGTTCTGCAGCAGGAGCAAGTGTGCCTTCATTACCCAGCCTGGGCGTGTCTGGGCTGCAGAGGTCTGGGCATATGAAAGGGGGGCCCACCCGCTGCAGAGCTTGGTCTTTCCTCATTCTGCTTACAAGAGGAATTCCTAAAGCATGGTGCCCAGTTCCTCTCCACGCTCCTCTTCTGCACGGGACAGAAGGTGGAGCCTCGCGAATCTCACATGATACTGGCTAAGTATCAATAGGTCCCCAAGTTGCAGGGCAGGGGGCCTGGGAATGAATGAGTGGTGGTAAGTGGAGGGGAGGGCAAGAGCTTTGGGCTGGCGTCTCAGTCTGCCTCCTGCCAGCTGTGTGACCTTGGACAAGTGACTGAACCAACCTGGGCCAGCCTTTCTGCATCTATAAAGCCCACCTTACAAAGTTATTGTGATGGTTGAGTGAGACAATGTGAGTACAATCAATCTACAGAGGCACAAGGTGTATGCCAGGCAGCATGACGTCTGTCAAACACTTTACAAGCCATGATGTCACTACCACACACAGATGTGGAAAAGCACCCAGGATGGTGCCTAGCATGCTGTGGGCACTTCCATGGCAGCTCTTACAGGGCCTAGAGATGAATGCTGTGGCCCCACTCAGAGCCATGAATCAAGCACTCACTATGTGCATGGCATGACTGTAAGTGTTTTGCATGGATTGTCTCAGTGAATCCTCATGATAACCTTGTGGAGCAAGTATGACTATTCTCATTTTACAGATGAGAAAACCAAGACACAGAGAGGTGAAGTAACTTGCCCAGAGTCACACAGCTAGTAAACAAGTGGCAGCGGGAATGAAACGCAAGCTGCCTGACTCCTTTCCTGTGATCAGAACCACTGTATCCTGTGCCAGGCCACCTGCGTCTCTCACAACGTAAAGTAAGGGCGGCTGCTGAATTTCTCCCACTCCACCTCTGATGAGGAACTGTTTGCCAGAACGATGTAAGATCAAGAGTCAAGCGATCAGTGCTTTGGTCCCCTTGTTTCCACCTGAAAGCTCTGTGGCTTGGGCTAACTCAGTTCCCTTCTCTGGGCCCGGGTTTCCCCAACTCTGAGACTGTTGGCAGGGGTGAGGGTGCTGATAGCATGAAATCTGGATCATCCTGATCATCCTGGTTTTAGGGTATGAGTCTAGGGTTCAAATAGTTACTGGGAAGGACAACAGTTGGGAAAAAGCAGGAACTGAGTCAGAACCACATGTCTTGGGGGAAAACAAATATTTCTGGCCCAGCTGGATGTAAACTCTGCCAGGTCCTAGCACCAGCCTAGCTAAGAACAGTTAAGGGGCAACACCCCTGACTATATGACTGTGGCCACCTTCACTGGAGGAGAATAAAGAAGGAGCTAAATGTGAAGAACCATATGCTGTGTGGCCTTCACTGAGTTTCTTGGCCTCTCTGGGTCACATGACTCCAGTTTCAATACACTCCCTGTAATTCCCAGATGGGCCATTTTCTTTCAGGAGTCCTTTGCCTAGGCTGTTTTCACTGCCTGGAATGTTCTCTTCTGCATTGCCTTATCTGCCTCAAGATTTAGTGTGGGGCAATAGCAAAGGCATGGAATCAACCCAAATGCCCATCAGTGATAAACTGGATA
>NW_012104465.1:1515391-1542213 GCF_000951045.1 Mandrillus leucophaeus
AGCTTTGGGCTGGCGTCTCAGTCTGCCTCCTGCCAGCTGTGTGACCTTGGACAAGTGACTGAACCAACCTGGGCCAGCCTTTCTGCATCTATAAAGCCCACCTTACAAAGTTATTGCGATGGTTGAGTGAGACAATGTGAGTACAATCAATCTACAGAGGCACAAGGTGTATGCCAGGCAGCATGACGTCTGTCAAACACTTTACAAGCCATGATGTCACTACCACACACAGATGTGGAAAAGCACCCAGGATGGTGCCTAGCATGCTGTGGGCACTTCCATGGCAGCTCTTACAGGGCCTAGAGATGAATGCTGTGGCCCCACTCAGAGCCATGAATCAAGCACTCACTATGTGCATGGCATGACTGTAAGTGTTTTGCATGGATTGTCTCAGTGAATCCTCATGATAACCTTGTGGAGCAAGTATGACTATTCTCATTTTACAGATGAGAAAACCAAGACACAGAGAGGTGAAGTAACTTGCCCAGAGTCACACAGCTAGTAAACAAGTGGCAGCGGGAATGAAACGCAAGCTGCCTGACTCCTTTCCTGTGATCAGAACCACTGTATCCTGTGCCAGGCCACCTGCGTCTCTCACAACGTAAAGTAAGGGCGGCTGCTGAATTTCTCCCACTCCACCTCTGATGAGGAACTGTTTGCCAGAACGATGTAAGATCAAGAGTCAAGCGATCAGTGCTTTGGTCCCCTTGTTTCCACCTGAAAGCTCTGTGGCTTGGGCTAACTCAGTTCCCTTCTCTGGGCCCGGGTTTCCCCAACTCTGAGACTGTTGGCAGGGGTGAGGGTGCTGATAGCATGAAATCTGGATCATCCTGATCATCCTGGTTTTAGGGTATGAGTCTAGGGTTCAAATAGTTACTGGGAAGGACAACAGTTGGGAAAAAGCAGGAACTGAGTCAGAACCACATGTCTTGGGGGAAAACAAATATTTCTGGCCCAGCTGGATGTAAACTCTGCCAGGTCCTAGCACCAGCCTAGCTAAGAACAGTTAAGGGGCAACACCCCTGACTATATGACTGTGGCCACCTTCACTGGAGGAGAATAAAGAAGGAGCTAAATGTGAAGAACCATATGCTGTGTGGCCTTCACTGAGTTTCTTGGCCTCTCTGGGTCACATGACTCCAGTTTCAATACACTCCCTGTAATTCCCAGATGGGCCATTTTCTTTCAGGAGTCCTTTGCCTAGGCTGTTTTCACTGCCTGGAATGTTCTCTTCTGCATTGCCTTATCTGCCTCAAGATTTAGTGTGGGGCAATAGCAAAGGCATGGAATCAACCCAAATGCCCATCAGTGATAAACTGGATAGAGAAAATGTGGTACATATACACCATGGAATACTACGCAGCCATAAAAAGGAACGAGATCATGTCCTTCGCAGGGACATGGACGGAGCTGGAAGCCATAATCCTCGGCAAACTAACACAGGAACAGGAAATCAAACACCACCATGTCCTCACTTACAAGTGGGAGCTGAACGATGAGAACACATGGACACAGGGAGGGGAACAACACACACTGGGGCCTGTTGGGGGAGCGGTGGGAGGGAGAGCATCAGGATAAACAGCTAATGCATGTGGGGCTTAATACCTAGGTGATGGGTTGACAGGTGCAGCAAACCACCATGGCACATGTTTAACTATGTAACAAACCCGCATGTCCTGCACATGAACCCCGGAACTTAAAATAAAATAAAATTAAATTAAATTTAAAAAAAAAGATTCAATTTTGGGGCCACCTCTCCTCAAAAGCCTTCCTGGATTGGGTGTCCTCACTCTGGCTCTCCCAGTCCTGAGCTTCCTTCTACCCCAGGGTATTTTTCACTAGATGGCCATTGTCTATTCATTGTTTTGTCTTCCCCATGTGGCAGGGAAGATCTCTATGTCCAAAGTATATTCTCCCTCTTGTCAGCCTCTTCTGGAGTTTCTCATCACATGGAAACTGAAATCCAAACTCCTAACCTTGGTCTGTGAAGCCCACCTGAGCTGGTCCCACTCCCCAGCTCACCTCTTGTCCCATGGCCTCTTGTCTTTCTTGCTGCTCCTTGAACATATCCAGTTTCTTCCCACCCAGAGCCTTTTCACTAACTCTCCTCACTGCCAGAGTGTTCTCCCAGGAAACTTTTCCTGTTTGACACCTTGCCATGTAGACCCCACAATGCTATTCTCCAGAGACACCTACCTTGACCACATAACTTAACATAGTCACTCAATCACCCTTCCGCTACAACCCCCGTTTGAGTCCTGTATGCAACACACATGTGTTTTTATCCTACCCTCCTCCACAACATAAGCCCCAGGGAGCAGCAACTGCTGTGATGGTCTTCTTCCCTGCCGTATCCACAGCACCAAGAGCAATGCCTGACTCAGAGCAGGCATTCAATAAATATCTGCCTGATGAAAGAATGAAAACTAAGCTCCATTTTGGCACAAGCTATTTGTGATGAATGAGAAACAACAGATTCCCAGTTTTTCATTTGGATCAAAAAGAATGTCTGCCCCTGCACCTAGTTTAAAAAAGCAAAAGAGAGTAGAAAACCTTTTTTTTTCTTCTTGTTCAGGAGCTACCTTCCCATCCCCACCCCCCCAGTTCCAGCACATGTGGCAGACCCTGCTGTCCAGTGGTCTGAGCTGTGACCCAGCTTTGAACTGGTCCCCCATCCGCACAACCATGGCTGCCCCCTTACACATGCATCCCCGACATTTGGAACCAGACACTAAGTGGATGATCGCTATGATTAAGCTGCCTTTTAATTATTCAGTGAGATGTCAATGGTGCACGCCATTGTGACATTATAATGGACTACGACTCCCTCGCAGATGTCAAGAAAGGCAGGGGACCATTACCTTGTCAAAATGTTGGCTCCCTGTGACTTTATTTCCAGTACACCAACTAATTTTTCAAGTAGTACAGAACAGCAGAGTGAGGTGTGGTGCTTGACAAGGGAGCCTGCTTGGAGTGATTCTGGTGACACAAGGATTTGGTTGATTCTCTATTGACTCAACAAATTCTTCACTTTTTGAAATTCACTGACTCTCAAAATTAATGAAATTTTAGGGGTAATCAGCTGACATTTCTTGGCTGTTCACTGGGCAAAGGACTTTAACCTGGACAGAATTTTGGCTAAGGATGGGGCAGGAACAAGAAGAAGAACATATTGGTGACATCCTGGCAGGCCTTTGTTTCATTAAACAACCACTGACTGCACACACGCACACACACGCCCACATACACACGCATGCATGCACACACTCACGTGCACCCCTCACCCCCCAGGAAGCAAGGAGTGTTGCTTTCCATTGGGGATAGTAAAAACTGGCTTTCTAGAGTCGTCTTTAACTAGTTGTGCAACTTTGAATAAGTCAGCCCTTTGGGTCCCAGTTGATTCACCTCTCAAAGAATGCCAGGCTTGAATCATTTCTAAGGTATGATTATACAGCTGATGACTGAATCCAGTATAATCTGACTGTATTAGTCTGATGACTGTAATGATTCATGCCACACACTCTCATGGATCATTAATTGCCTTGCATTCATCAGTCACTATCTCTGAACCCATCACCGTGCTAGGACAGAAGCTAAGTTTGACAAGATTTCTGCCTTCACGAAACTCACAGCAGAGCCCAAACCCCAAAGGTGAAGCAGCAAACAGGCTGCGGTTAAGAATAATTCTGGCACTGTGCTGACGGCAAGGGTAACTGGAGTTCAGGGAAAGGAGAGATGAGCGTGGGCTTGGAAAGCTGCACAGGCATCTTGCAGGAGGTAGGAAGTAATGCTGCTCCGGGGAGGGACAGGATACCTAGAAGTAGAGGGGACAGCAGAATGTGGGGTGAGTAGAGCATGAGGGAGGTGGCAAGGGACAAATGAAGACACAGTCCCTGGTGTTCCCTTGAAGGAACTGAAGATTTATCCATTCCCTCTGATGTGGGCGGTGGTTGGGTTCTGAGCACCTAGCAGCTATTCTCTCTTCTTTTGGTCAAAAGATCTTAATTTCTTTTGGGAAATTATCTGTTCCTCACCGTGCATGCCTAAAGGGCTTATGAATCAAGGGACATGTGACCCAAGATACACTGACAAAGGACTTTGATTTCTGAATGCAGTTAGGCTTGTGCATGAGAAATGCCTGGTGTTCATTCATTCCAGGGACACAGCCCTGACCTGACAGAGAAGTGATTATTGCCATTGTATATCATTTCCTGCTTTTTTCAGTCTCATTTTCCAGCCTTTCTATTGATTCTGTGAGCAATCTGATATCTTTCCAATATAATCCCTTTTGCTTAATTTAGCCAAGATCAGCTTCTATTGTTTACAACCAGCAAACCCTAATGGATATCCACCCATCTTTTATCCACCCATCATCCATTCATCTTTCCATCATCCATCCAACCATCCATCCCATCCATCATCCATTTGCTCATCCATCTGCCATCCCTCCATCCATCCAACCATTCATACATACATACATTTATTCATTCATCTATTCACCCATCCATCCATTCCCCAGTCTCCTAGAGTATTGAGGACCAGTAGGAAATAAGTAAGGACAATCAAAATACACAAAGTTAAATGGAACTTCAAAAGCCAGGATTTGGAGCTAAAAAATTAACTCTATAACAATAAGAAATTTAGTGCTAATTAACACAAGACAGGTATTCCAGTAGATAAAGATGTCATCAATTTATCCAGTAGATAAAGAGGTCAACTGGGACTTGAAAGGGCACTTTGGAGGGGATTTTTTTAAGAGCAAAGTTTGAAGGACACTAACACATATAGAGCACCTAGCACCATCTCAAGCACTTTTACCAGAGACATCTCCCTTATTTCCCAACCATCCTACAAAGTAGATGTCCATGATTCCATTTTGTGGATGGGGAAACTGAAGCTCAGAAAGTTTATGCAGCTTCACCTAGGTCACATCTACTAAATGACAGGACAGAGATTAAGACTCAGGTCTTACCACGCCCAAGACCCTTGCTCTTTCCCCCAGCATTTCCTAACACAAATACATCGTGTGACCTTGGGCAAGTCAACACCCCTCCTTGGGACTTCGTTTCCATCTTTACAGAAGGAGAGGGTTGGATGAGACAGGTGCATTCTAGCACTACATTTAATGAGTATATGAACAGGTGTAATGTTGATATGTCTTTCTTCTGTGCCTGCAGAAAGTGCATTGTAAGGAGTGCCCTAAAAGAACTATTCTGGCTACTTGCTCTCCTGGGGCGCCATATTTCACCAGATTCAGACCAGTTTTTGTGTTTATTTTTTGACTTGAGATTCTTATGCCACGTGGGTAGTATAATAAATCCAGATCTTACACTCACACATGATGCAGGCTTGCAGACTCTAGTTATTGTGGGAGATTCATCTCTCCGATCCCCACCTAGAACCCCTGGCAGATACCTAGCTTCCTTGGGCTTCTGGATGGAGTTTTCTGCTCTTAACAGAAATGACATATCAAGTGGCATCCCACGGGAGGGGGGAAACACAGAAATGACACCCCCATCAATAGTCCTTTATGCAAGGACCCTCTCTTGGGCTTCAGGTGATCATCACCCTCCCCTATCCCCAAAACACACCAGCTCCCTGGCCTGAAGCGTAGGATCTGGTCCCCCCAGGAAGCCAGCTGTGTGTTGCACACCACGGGTTTTAAGGTCTTTCATTGTTTTTGGAAACTAAGGGCTCCCTCCCTCCTTCCCTCCCTCCCTCCTTCCCTCCTTCCCTCCCTCCCTCCCTCCCTTCCTTCCTTCCTTCCTTCCTTCCTTCCTTCCTTCCTTCCTTCCTTCCTTCCTTCCTTCCCCCTCCCTCCTTCCCTCCCTCCCTCCTTCCCTCCTTCCCTCCCTCCCTCCCTCCCTCCCTCCCTTCCTTCCTTCCTTCCTTCCTTCCTTCCTTCCTTCCTTCCTTCCTTCCTTCCTTCCTTTTTCTACTTTGTGCATTTAAAAACACTAGGAATGGTAGTAAAACTAGTTTCGGTGTTTGGTCAGCTTAGATCACCTTATTGCTTAAAGTTCAACCACTTCCTCAGGGAGAGCAGAGGAGTGGTTTCAGATCTGAGCGCACTCCCTCCAGCCATGTGCCTGGTCCCAGCAGGCTCTGTGGGCCAGCCCAGATGCCTCTCTGCTCCATCCTTGCAAGACTTCTCTCCAGTCAAATGAGGGAAGCCTCCTGGGCCCCTTCACTTAGCATTCACTCCAACCAGACACTAATCTCATTTACAACTTTTACTGTCTACAGTGAGTGATTTTTTTGAATCAATAAACTAACTCATTGCAAAGTCAATTGGTTAAAAATTAATACCTTACCTTTTTCTCCGACCACCCACCCAGTAAACCCCCAGGTTGGCAAGTTATTTCCATTAAAACGAAAAAAGCCTTTAATCATATAATCATCTTTACATTTTGAAATGATAAGCCTGCATACTGATCATAGAGCTAATTATGTTATAATCAGCCCATTTCCTCATCCCAGTCCCCCTCACCTGAGCACAGAGTTCCCTGGTTTCTCTCCCTGCCTTGGACTAGACCCGCACCCCCTTGTATTCTCTCCCTGCCTTGCTGCCAGAGTGGTCTTTCTGAAATGCAAATTTGATACTGTCAATCCCATACACCCTGTTTAAAATTCTTCTCTGGTCTATCATCATCTAAACGGAGTCCCAAATGCATGTGAGCTGTTCTGGGCCTGAGAATGGGTTTCATCTAGCCTGCATGGGGCTTTAAACATTTTAACCTAGGATGCCTCTTGGCTGGGTGTGTGTGCTCCAGCCAGGCAATGGTGTTACTGCCCCTATCCACTTCCACCTGTCTACTTCTTACATCACCTGTCTGAAACTTAAAGACAACTTCATTTCCAACCCTGACAAGGGCTGGATTGCCCAAATGAAATCTTCCCTTCCTAACCTGAGCCCTTCTGCAGTGTGTCTCACTGACAATGACTCCACTCACGTGAACAGTTTCAGGAAGAAGACAAATAGCTTCTGTTTATTGAGCACGTACTCTATGCCAGGCCCAGTGCTAAGCACTTTAAAGACAACATCTTGGATAAACTGCACAATAATGCTGTGCAGAGGAGGAAGCTAAGTATCCAGGATGTTAGTGCTTGCTCAAAGTCAGAAAGACAAGAAATGGCACCCCCAGGACCTGGGTTTAAGTGCATTTGGTTCCAAAACCTATGCTTCCAACCCCTACGCTGCACAGCCTCCTGCTTCTAAATAGGGGAGAAGCCTGTCCTTTGTTGGCAGCTCACTGTTGCACAGAGCTGACCACGCCCCATTTGTACCCCTCTCCCTTGGGTCAGTGCCCTCTAGATTTCCCTCCTACCTCCCTGACTGTTCCCTCTCACCCTCCTTTGCCTGCTCCTCTACTTCCAGACCCCTAAATGTTGGCGAATCCAGGACCCAGTGCTCAGCCTGCTGCTCTTCTCTGTCAACACACTCAACTTACGCGATCCCACCCAGTCCCACTGACTAAATGCTGCTATTCCACCACGACTTCCAAATCCCAGTCTCCTGTCCTGACCTCCTCTGGAGCTCCAGGCTTATGTGTTCAACTACTTACTAGGATACCCAATAGTTATTTCAATCTCAACAAATCCCAAACGTTGAATTCGCCTCCCACTTCTCTCAGTACCCATATCTAATCTCCCCCAGCCTTCCATTCTCAGTTCATGTTACCAGGATCAGCTCAACAGCTCAGGCCCACAACCTGGGAGTTATTCTTGAGCCCTGCTTTTATCACCCTCTATTACCAGTCCACCATCAAGTCTCACTGGACCCACCTCCAATATATGCCAAATTGGACTATGCTCACCACCTCCATCACCAAAACCCTAGTCCAGTCCACCAGCATCTCTCATCCCAAGTATTGTATCTGCTTCCTAACTTGTCATCCAGCCTCCATTCTTATCCATGCTCATCCAGTCTCCGAAGCCAGAATGATATTCTTGCAGGGCATATTAACTCATGGCACTCTCATTCCTAAGCCCTCCAATGGCTTCTCACTGCGCTGGGAGTCATCTCCAAGTTCAGCCCAGCCTACAAGCCTTGGCATTTGGCCTGCACCTACCTCTCCAACTTCAGCTCATACCACTCTCTTCCTCTTCTACTCTGCTTAAGACATACAGGCCTTTTTTCTATTTTTTGGACAAACCAAGTTCATTCTCATCTCAGAGACTTGGCACTGTATCTCTTCTGCCCAGAGCACCTTGCCTCTAGGTCTTCCCTTGACTGCATCCCCCTATCATTTTGGTCTCAGCTCAAATGCCACCTCTTTATGCAGGGCTTCTTGACTACATGAGCTAATGAGCTAAAGCATTTTACAAACATCCGTTTCCATTTCTCTCTATCCTATCATCCTATTTTGTTGTCTTCAGAGCGCTCATTATCATCTGAAATTACGGCATTTGTTTACATGTTTACCATCTGCCTTTACCATCCCATTCCAACCCATTGTCTCCTAAACTATAAGCCTCATGAAGGCAAGGATTTTGTCTGTTGTTTGTTTGCTGTGGTCCAGTGCTAACAGGAGCTAGCACACAGTAGGCACTTAATTAACTCTTACTGAATAAATGACCTAAACTTCTGAGACGTAAGCTGAATTCTGAAATAGATTTTACATGAACAATTCTTTACTGAGCACCTATTTTGTGTACATAGAGATATACAAGGCTCTGAGGAAAATCCTCGTCTTATCACATAAACCCATAAGCCCTACCCTGCACATGGTTGTATTGTCATCATCACCATGACCACCATCCCTCCATCATCGTCATCGTCAGCATCATCACCATCACCAACACTGTCATCACCGTCATCATCCACCATCATCACCATCATCATCATTGTCAGTAGTAGCAATAATCTGCAACATGCTTATGATGCTTTACATTGAACAAAACAATTTTTTATACATTATCTCTTTGGTTTCTCAGAACATTACAGTGAGGGAGGTTTGTCACTATTTTTTCATCAAGTTTTTACAAATGAGAAAACTGAGCCCTGGGAGGAGATCATTTAGTTCCAAGATACCCTTGCAGAGTTTCTTTTCCTTTTGACTGAACTGCCTCCCTCCATGCCAGCCTCCTTTCCATCTGGAGACAGGTGATGCAAACAGAGTCCAGGACTTACTCCTGTTTCAACAACACTTAGTTAAGAAATTGCCCCCAAGTTTGCACATTTTCATTCTGGCAATGTAGGAAAAGAGATAGCTTTTAAATTGTAATCCATGGCCAGATTTTATGACTGCTATGCGGGGGAAAAAGAAAAGCTTAAGGTGAGTTTAGGAGGACTTTTTTTGGTTAAAGAAAAAAAATTGCAAAATTAAAAGAGTAGAAAAAAATAAATTACTAGTGACTGTTTTTACTGCGTGAGCTTACAAGCTGGAGTGGAGAATTAAAAAGTTATATAGCTGGGGTTTCTAACCATGACTTATCACAGATGAATCCTCCATATTTATAGCTTTTTCTGTTTTTCCCATCTCAAGATAGTAAGCAATCCCCTGATATAGGGTTGTTACTCTCTGCCCAGGAACCCTGGGGGCTGTGTGTACTCAGCAGAGCTGTCACAGCTGACAACACAGGAAGGACCTGGGAGAGGGGCTTGTTTATTGTCCCTCTGCCTGGAGGGATCCCTCCCTTGTTCACTCAACAACCACTGGAGAGGGTGGAGGTGGGGAGTACTCCTTCATGCCAGGACCCAGTGAGGAGAAGGAAGGCCTTAAAGAAACAGAGCAATAACAGCCAAAGTTCCATGATGGAAGCCATCCTCTCAATTCATTTAGCCCTCACAATTGCAAATGCTGACATTATCCCCTTTTTACAGATGGGGGAATTGAGGCAGAGAGGGATTAAATAACTTGCCCAAGGTCATGCTCAGCGAATTGCCTCTCAAGGTGCCAGTCCTTGAAAAGTTCAAAAAGTGAGGGGGGCGGTTCTTGGGGGGCAGGGAGAAAAAAGACTAAAGGGAGAATGGGAGAAATGACTGGGGGAGGTGGAGGAAGGAAATATTAATTGAGCATCTGCTTTGTGCCAGACTCCACAAATTCTGCCTTGTCATCATTTTTCTTCCTCACAGTCACTCTGTGGGAAGGCAATGGGTGGTATTTATGTCCATTTTACAGATAAGGAAACTGAGGTGCAGAAATGTTAACGAACTAGTCAAAGTTAATTTGGAAGTGACATTGATAGGATCTGAACTGACATCTGTCTGTTTCCATTTCATACTGGCTGGATGACCTTGGGCAAGTGATCTGACCACTTAGAGCATCTGTTTTCTCATCTATGAAAATGGAAGAGTATTCTCTACTCTCAGGCTGATCTCAGGCTCTGGGTGGGAAAAAGCTTTGTAAACCAGGCAGCATTGTAAAACCAACTCTGCTCCAACACCTGCTTGCAGGTAGGCGGGGGCCAGATGCTTTCTCATTAGCTGGGGATGAGGAAATTGAGGCCCAGGGAGCTGACATTGACTTGCCCATGCCACAGAGCTAATACAAAAAAGACCAGAAGTGAAACCTCCTGTTTCTTAGTGTATAGTTCTCCAAAATTCACTGACAAGAGGAAACTTAACTGGGGAGAGATAGTACAAATAATCCAGCAGGTACAAATAACTGATAGCAAAACTCTAAACATGGAAACACGTGACCCTGGATCTCAAGGTCACTGACTTGTTGCCTTTTTTGACAACACGGAATCCTAGAATGTCCATTTTAAGAAAGATTGCATAGATCAGTGACTCAACTCCGTAAAAAACACCCATGCTTGGTCTTGACTCCAAGCCAATGAAATCAGAATCTCTGGGGGTTGAGCTTGGGCTTTAGTAATTTTTTAAAAAAATTATCCAGATGATTCTAATGTGCAGCTAGAGTTGAAAAATCCTGACTTATGATCTCCCTTATTTTCCGAATGGGCACTAGAGGCCCAGAGAGGGGCAGCTAAGGATCCAGGGTTGTCCAGAAGTTAGTGGTAGAGTGCAACTCTGGTCTCCTGGTTCCTAGCTTGGGACTCTTCCTCCACTCTTGTCACTCTGCACTTGTGGGCAAAGTGACCTGATGATCCTGGTGCCCCTAGTACCTGAGGATAGACACCACCCTTCCTCATTTCTCCCACTCCCCATGCCTCCTCACCAGCACCTCATGTCCCCAGAGAGAGCTCTGGGTACCTGGGAGACCCAGGCTAAATAATGTCCTGCAAATCTGCACCTGGGCTGGTCTACACACTGCAAAATGAAGTGGTGAACTGAGGCAATTATCCAATGTATTAGCAAGCCTGTCCCTGCGGCACTCCTGCCAGCCAAAGTAATAAATACAAAATGGTAATTTCTCTCTGGAAGGCTGACTCCCGCCTCCCACACAATTCCCCTCCCACCTAGAAGTCATATACCACCGCCTGGTTGTCCTCTCCTGGATGGGGCAGCAGTAACTGAGTTATTTAAATATCTCAGGCAAAACCTGCTTTTACGAAAACCTGAATCATCACACAATAACCTCAGTTCTCCTCTGCGGCTTACTTGTCTGGCCAGAGCATATCCTTCTAGACTTCAGTGGAAAGTAATAAAAATGGCTACAGGTATCAGTTAATGACTCCCAATGGCTAACGTCTTCTTTGTGTGTGTCGTAAACTAGCATCAGCCCTGAAAAGGGAGTGAGAAGAGCTAGGTTGTAGCTTAGACCTGGACTCTTGCTTCGTGACCTTGAGCAAGTCACTCCAGTTGCCTGGGATTTGGAACTCTTTCGTTACCTTTCCCTAGAGTTGTGCAAATCCAAATGGAGAATGGACGTGAAACTGCTTGCACAGACTTCCGTAAAATCTGTCTATGGGAAAGTGAAGACTTGAACTCAGGTGACCTTACCCTTACCCACTCCATGGTAGTCTCTCAGGGCATCAGTGGCTGTATGCAGCACAGGGAAGACCAGGGGGTTACAGGACATTCCAGACAGAGGGAACAGCATATGGAAAGGCTTGGAAGAACACGGTAGATACAGTGAATCCCGGCAGCTCAACATGGCGGAATGCATATGTGGGGGTGACAGTCTGGAGATTACCTGGGTGCTTGGCCTTCTCTTGTAGGCAACAGGGAACCACATGATAATTTTAGGCAGGGAAGATTTTAGACAAAAGATAAATGGCTGGTCCAGTTTTTCAGCACCAGACTGGAGAGGCCATTGAGGGGTCTAGTTTGTTGCCTGGATATGGGATACTATGGGGGCAGGGGAGATGGACTTGATGACCTGGAGTATATTCACTTTGATTCCTTAGAGGCTGGCACAGTGCCTGGTATATAGAAGGTACTCAATAAATGTATGCATGAGTAAATGTAGCTGTCAATCAGTGAATGAATAAAAGAATGAGCAAAGGAACAAATGGCTGAAAAAACAAACGAGGGTATGAATGACTTAACTGAATGAATAAGCTAAGGCATGGTTTGCAAACAACCTTAGCAATTCTAACTAATGGCCTTGTAGCAACAAAAGTGAAGGCTTCTAACTGCATTACCTAGAAATGCCCTGTTATTGGCACGGCTCCCTTAATTGAAGACTTTCTCCCCCCTCAGTAGCAACACTCTGCTCAAAGACAAAAACTGATTACTGTGATCAAGCCAGAGGCTCTCCTTGGATTCTCACCTGTCATTGCCACATTTACTGATATCCACAAAATCAGAAAAGGGAGCAGAAATACCTAGCAGCTCATCCTCACAGGAATTAACTCTTTTTGGAGGTATGTGACTCCATTGCCATTTCTCCATTCATATGGACTCCCTCAATGACTTGTCATTTCAGTATCATATAAAGACAAAGGAAACAGTTATCCTTAATAGAAACTTACCAATTGCTGTGCTGTCTGCACATCTAAGCAGCAGCAGCAGCCTGACAGTCTAGCCTGGGAGAAGCAGCTGTGCTTCTCAGAGCAGGATTCAGGACAAGGTGGGCTTTGAACGCTGTCCAAAGGGATGATTTATTGTAAAAGAATAAAGTGGCAGGGTTGATATGCACTCAGGTCTGTCTGGGGACAGAGGCCCTTCTTTCTCTTTTATTCCATCCTGCTTTTGCCTCTAGCCTTGTAGATCCTTGCTACATAAAATGTGGTCCATGTACCTGTGGTATCGGTGTCACTTAGGAGCTTGAGAGGAATGCAGAATCTCAGGCTCCACCTACTAAGCCAGAATCTGTGTTATTGCAATATTCCCAGGTGACTGTCATGCACATAAAAGCTATTGAAGTTTGAGAAATTCTGTCTATAGATGACCCAGGTGGCACTGTGGGCCCTCCCAGCCACAAAGATTCAATTCCCTCTGACCAGGTTTCACAGTGCTCTCCTTTGAGATCAGGGAAGACTTCCCCTAGGAGGTGACACTGACTTTGAGACTTGGAGAAGGACACATATTTAAACTCCCAGTGGCAATTCACCACCATGAGTCAGGAAAGTTCTGGAACAGGAATCAGAACCCACCTGGCTTTGGTACCAGCTGGGTAACCTTGGGCAAGTCAGTTCTCTTCTCTGGGCTTAGCTGCCCCACCTGTAAAACAGGAGCACTTCGATTTGCTTTACTAAAGCACGTGGTTATCGGGAAGACCAACGGAAGTGAAAGATTTGCAAGTTCTCTGTGAAACTCGATGCCAGGGAAAGGGTCTGTTTTCGCTGTGGGCAACCAGCCATCCTGACCTAACATTTTGGAGGCTGAATGAGGAAACTCTCTCTGAACATCAAAGGCTTAAGACCTTTGCCCTCATGAAGATTAATCAGCAGAGGAACGCGGTGCTAATTACCCAGAATGGAATACTCCAAAGAAAAGGGCCTGGCTAAGTTGGTCTCACTGAGCTGCCCTTAGACAGGGATTTGTGATTGGATTCCTCCTGCTGCAGTTTTTTTCCACTCACTTGGAGTTATTTTTTAAAGGAAAGTTCGGCCTAAGGACCTAAAGCTATGTTACATTAGCATTCCGGAGGTCAATATTTCCAAAGCTGCTAGAATCAGGCTGTTCTCTCATACTGTGTGGGTGAGAGAGAGGCAGTCACATTTTGGAAGGAGCCAGATGTACCCACAGTACAAAGAACAAGCGATTGAGTGACTGGAATTGGGTTTTCCAGTGTGGGAAGGAAGAAGACAGATACTTCTCCAACTGGGGGCCTTTAGTTGGCTGTTACCCTGTTTGGAATCCTTTTCCGGATCTCTGCATAGCTTCCCCTTCTCATCTTCCTGATCTCAGTGAAGATGTCACTTCCTCAGATAATCGATCCTCCCCTGCTCCCTGGCTTCAGGCAACCCCTGCTGTTCCCTATCAGATGCCCTTATTCATTCTTTTTTTCCTTCACAGCATTTATTAATATTGGAAGCAGTCTTGTTCATTTATTTGTTTATTTACATATTATCTGCTCCTCTACCCCCCAACATACAATGTTTTTCTAAAATCCTTAATCACCTGGGGGTGTCTGTTAAAAATAGACCAATGGAAAAATCAGTTAGGCACGGTGGTGCATGTCTGTAGTCCCAGCTACTTGAGAGGCTGAGGCAAGAGGACTGCCTGAGCTGAGATCAGGCCCTTGCACTCCATCCTGGGTGACAGGGCCAGACTCTGTTCCCCCAAAAAAAATTTGATGGGCTGCTCCCCCATAAATTCTGATTCAATAGTTCTGGTTTGGAGCGAGGGATTTTTAAACCAGCCCTTCCCATCGTTCTGATCTTTGGGAAGACTTGGAAAGCACAGATCCGGATGAGAGCTCTGTGAAGGAGGGTCAGCTCCATTTCCCTCCATATCCCATATCCCCCCGGGATCCCTGGCCTATGATCGTTCGCCATAACTCTTTATTGAATGAATGAATGAATGAATGAACGAATGAGTCCACATATTTTTTTTTTGGTGGAACCATCCTTTTTCCTGTTTCAACAATTCAATATTCAGACAGGGAACTTGTCACTTACAAGGCACAGCGTTAGGTGCCCAGACAGCTACAGGATAAAACCAGACATGGCCCTTGCCCTCAAGGAGATGATAGCTGAGGAAGGGGAATCTGAGTCAATGCATAGGATTGCAATAAAAGACCGAGAAAGGAAAGGGTTATCAGAGGGGCATAAACAAAGTGAGTTTTGCGTGGTTGAAAGGGTGGAAAGCATCCCTTTGCCTACAGATGATTTATATGGAAAAGTGGCCTCAGATAACCACAGAAGAGATGAGATTTTTAGAAACAGTATTTTTCTTTTGTCTTATATGTTGATTTGTTGTAAGTTACACACACACGTGGCTGAAAATATTCAGGTCATAGATAAGAGTGAAGAGTGAGAAGCAGGGCTCCCTCTCTCCTTCTGCACCCCATCTTCCAGGCCCCTCCTCAGAGGCAGCCTGCTATCAGATCTCAGGCATCCTTCCAGGCATATTCTGGGCATATCTAAGCACCAAGTCGTCTAGAACAGACAGGGCATCAGAGGCAGAGACAGTGGATCAGGGAATCCAGGGGAAAGGAAGCAAGGACATGGAAGGTGGAAAATTCCTTGGAATAGAGATAAGCAGCTCATCAGTGACTTAGCTTTGTGACTTTGGGCCATGAACTCATAAATCCAGGAGAGTGGGAAACAGGAGGTTGGTCAAGGTAGTAGATACTTTCCTGGCTTGTTGGCTGGTTAAAATTCTTGGAACACGGAGCAGGAGAGAGGGGCAATGGGAGTGAGGTAGCCAGGGGTCAACATAAATTAAAAATTCCAGTCTAGCATGGTGGCTCACACCTGTAATCCCAGCACTTTGGGAGGCTGAGGGGGAGGACTGCTTGAGCCCAGGAGTTCTAGACCTGCCTAGGTAATACAGCAAGACCACAACTCTATAATTTTTTTTTTAATTAGACAGTTGTGATGGTGTGCAGTGAATATTCCAAATGCTATCTTTTAAGAGTGTGAGATGCAGGTCCTCATCACCACTCTTTCCATTAACCTTCTGAACTTTGGTTTCCTCATTGGTAAAATGGGTATAACCCCAGAGTATTGTCCTGAGGATTAAAGAAGATAACAAATGGGAGGCACAGAGCCACGTAGCAGCCTTCCTTTATCCCTCTCCTGTGTCCCACTTCCTGGCAACCCATTCCACCTAAGTTGCTAGACTTGCCTTTGTAGAGATCTCAGCTACATCATTTACTAGCAAGGCCACTTTTGGTGAGCCGACCCCTCCTCACTCCTGGCACATAGCGGGTGCCTACACGTCCCTGCTCCATATTTGTCTTTCCCCAGCATCATAGCCCACCTAAGAGCGTAGGAGACATTGCTCTTGCTGTTCCAAAGACGTGGCAAAAGATGAGGGCCCGAAACACTCATCCCCGGCCGGAATTATAAAAACAAAACTACTTGGATGTGAAAAATGCAGTCTTGTTTCCCCGGCTGGTTAAAATATTTGATGCTCATAGAATATTCAACAACAACAAAAAAAGGCTCTCACTCCATGCACCATCAAAAATGTAATGTAATTATAGTGATGTTAAATATCCCCAGCTGTTCTGAGATATTTGAATCTTAAATCAAGCCTGCCTGTATACATCCTGCGGTTGCAGCTGGAGATCCACACTAAGTACCACACAAACATAGAGCTGGGAAAGTTCAGACAAGAACTCTGGGCTAGAGTCTCCACATCTGTTTGTTAGAGGCTGGGCCTGACCCCCAACACTGGTATGAGGATCCCCCAACCCGAGATGTTGGCAGCCATGTG
Source organism: Mandrillus leucophaeus (assembly GCF_000951045.1). Lineage (NCBI taxonomy): Eukaryota > Metazoa > Chordata > Mammalia > Primates > Cercopithecidae > Mandrillus > Mandrillus leucophaeus. Next base: position 1,532,076 of record NW_012104465.1, read on the forward strand.
CCTTAACAGAACCACGCAACCTGACAGGTCATAAGCATCTATCCAAATCATCTTTCAAATCCATGTGCAGGGAGCGTAAAGAGATAGTGTAAAATAAATGGTAATAAAGTGAATAAACACGCGTCTCACTCCAGAGCCTTTGAGGTGGTTCTATAAATCAAATTCTTTCCATAATTTTCTCTGTGAGACTGTGCTGAGAAGCAGAATCAAACCTCATCTGCTTTCCTGAGCAGTAGGCTTAGATTTATGGATGTGAGTTCACAGTGGATGCCCGTGCCATTTCAAAGTGGGAAAATAATTTTCATTGGGAGGGGTTCCAAGAGAAGATTAAACCCTTCACTTTCAAAGATCAGAGTATCAACAACTTTCAGATCAGATATGCCGTCAGAATCAGATGGGGATGGCCAGAATACATAGTTTGGAAGAAGAGAGAATTTACAGAGGAACAAACTGATATTGCTGTGATACAAAAGTGTCATCTGTAGGCTTAAGCATGAATCTCCTTACAGTCTATTTGAAGCTTCCCAGTGACCTGCGGTGTGACCTTGAGCAACTCAATCTCCCTCTCTGATTTTTAATTTTGATCAGAGTACTGAATGGGGAAGAGATACAAAAGGTCTCTGACCTACCCAGAGAGGTGTGATATGAAAACAACATAATGTTTCTTGGCTAGAATTGTAACAATATATAGAAGGCCATTGAAGACTACTCTTCTATGGCCTTAAAAGTCTTTCTTGGAAGAATTGAGGGGAATGGCCTATTTTAATGATGATAAGGATGATGAAGATGACAGTGATAACTCACATTTATTTAGCACCCACACACCTGTGCTCTGCCTTTACATACAAGAGAGTAGGAACACTTTCTGTATTTATACTCAACATTTATCCACAAACACTAGCCTATGGCTGGCTCTTAATAATGTTTAAAGAGATTAACATACGATTTTTAAGTTTTGAAACAGCCCTACATGAAGAGTATGGTCTGTGTTTTGCAAATGAGGAAACAAAAGCTCTTTCTGTAGCTACGTGAAGAAGGAACACATTGGTGGGAGGCAGGCTGTGTCTTGGGAAGTCCAGTCCACCCTTCTCTTTGCTTGAATGGCTGGGTGACTTTGGCCTCAGGATCCTCCTCTGTAATATGAAGTCATGAGCCAAATGAGTCTCAGTAAGGGTAAGCAGCTCTCTAACAGCCACCCAGCCAACACAATACCTGGCAACGCTGGGATTTGAACTTGAGTCTGTCTGACTCCTGAGGTAATCTCCTTTCTACTTCCCCTAACCACCTCCTTTCTAAGTTTCTAGAGTCCAAATTCCCAATCTTGCATTATGTAAGTGTGGTTAAAATACTCCCAAGCTATTTCTGAAACTAGATGCATGTTTGTTACACATTCTTTTATTTTCTTGAATTTTGGACAGATCCTGCGGCAAAATTACCCAGCCTCGTTCACTAATGTGGATTCAGGTCTGCAATAGAAAGTGTTTTGTACATCAGAAACAAATGAGGCTTCTATTAATTTCCAATTCTTGCTGTAACAAATTACACAAACTTTACTGGCTTCAAACAACATGCATTTATTATCTTTTAGTTCTGGAGGTCGGAAGTCTGAAATGAGTCTTACCAGCTAAAATCAAAGTGCCAGCAAGGCTGTGTTCCTTCTGGAGGCTTTAGGGCAAAATCTGTTTCCTTGGCTTTTCCAGCATCTAGAGGCCACCTATCTTCCCTAATTTGTGCCCCCTCTTCCATCTTCAAAGCCATCAAACACTTTCAAATCTCTCTCTTTTTCTCCGACTTTATCTGTGTGTGTGTGTGTGTGTGTGTGTGTGTGTGTGTGTGTGACAGAGTCTTGCTCTGTTGTCCAGGCTGGAGTGTAGTGGTGCAATCTTGGCTCATTGTAACCCCCACCTCCCAGGTTCAGGTGATTTTCCTGTCTCAGCCTCCTGAGTAGCTGGGACTACAGGTGCCTGCCATCAGACCCAGCTAATTTTTGAATTTTTAGTAGAGATGGTGTTTCACCATGTTGGCCAGACTGGTTTTGAACTCCTGACCTCAAGTGATCTGCCACCTCGGCTTCTCAAAGTGCTGGGATTACAAGCGTGAAGCACGGCGCCTGGCCTCTTTCTCTCTGACCTCTGCTTCTGCAGTTACATCTCCTCTCACTCTGATTCTCCCGTCTCCTTTTGTCACTTTTAAGGACCTAAGATTACACTGGGCCCATCCAGATAACCCAGGATATTCTCCCTATCTCAAAATCCTTAACTTAAAAATCACATCTGCAAAGTCCCTTTTCTACATAGGGTAATGTATTCACAGATTCTAGGGATGAGGTCATGGGCATCGTTGAGGGGCCATCATTCAGCCTACCACATGGCCTTAGAACTTTGGTTTGACTGACACTCCAGCTAGGCCCTGGCCCTCTGTTAACCCTGCTCTGGTGTGACAGAGGGCTTCCCCCAGAGCACTGATGCTTCTGATATTGCACATTCTCTTGGGTTCACTGGGGAGCCCAGGACCGCTCCCCAGGGCACACTTATTTGCTTCACTCTAGGATGCTCATCCCACATGCACTTTTATAGATCCAATGAATTGGATATGGCTGAACCACAGGGATCCCTCCTTATCAGCATTCACAGGGCTTCCAGGAGCCCACAGCCCTGTCTCTCAAAGCAAGTGTGGTTCGTGGACCAGCAGCATCTGTACCAGCTGGGAGCTTGTTAGAAATGCAAATCTCACACCCTGCTCCAACCTACTGAATCAGGGTCTCTGTTGAGGGCCTAGTAACCCAGACATGCTCAAGTTTGAGGAGCGTAGCCCCCTTAAGGACTCCACACCTGTCCACTGCCAACTGGAGTGTGGTGCAGCAGTTTAGTACCAGTTCTTTTCTGCAAAGTACTCACAAGCCCATCACTTTTTCCTTAAGACAATCTTCCAGGTCAGGTGAAATCTCAAACCCACACTGACCAGCAACAGAGGTGCTGGAGGAAGAAAAGGTATATGGGGCCTTAGGAGACCTTAATTCAAATGTTGGCTCTTATTGTATTCCTGTGCTGAGTGACCTCCGGCAAGTCACTCCTACCTCTGGAGTTAGGCAGGCAATAGAGTGTAATCAGCATCCTCCATTACTGCAGAGATAGCAATGTACATTATCATATCCTATCTAGGTATAATAAATTAAGCTTCTGCTGATTACAAATGCAGGTTTGTCTGGCCAAAGCTGCACCAAGATCTTTTGCAGGAACAATTGTGATGCAGTGCATTGACTTTGGAACCCTAAGGTCAGGGCTTCTGTGACCTTGACCAAGGTACTGAATCACTCTGTGCCTCAGTTTTCTTTTTGGTATCAGGGACAAAAGAATACGTTTTTCTCGCTCCGTTGTCAGCGGAAATAAAATAATGAATGTGAAAGTGTCTGGCAGAAAGAAGGAGCTCAACAAATGTGTGTGGAATCGGAGAAAACAATTTACAAGGCAAATTAATAGTATAAACAATGGTGTCAGGGGAGATATTTGACATGCTCAGGAGAACAAACTTCCTGAGTACGTTAGCAGTCTCTATTTGTTTTACCAACAATTCATGTTCCAATTATGAGTGAGTCATCTATTTGTTAGCACAGGCCCGAGCTGGAACTCAATTTGGCACCATTTCCTCGTGCAGGACTTCAAGCTACCAGTGTCCTTGAAAGAATGAGAATAGTAATTTAGTTGAGGTTGTGGCACAATTAAAACTTTTTTTCACTACTCCTGGGAAGATTCTCCTCCATAGATCTACTTCTCTTCCATTTGTCTGAGGGCAGAGGAGGATACAAGTTCATTAGTGATCTTGTCCGATTACGAACCGTCTTTCCTTCTCAGGATTGCAGGTCTTGGAACCCAGGATGACTCTCCAAGGCCGACAGCAACTTACAGTGAAAAAAACTTCAAGGCTTGGAAGATTGTGAATGGTACCCTCCATGAAAGGATTTGTTCTTATCAGCATCTCTGAGTGTTGGCAGAATGGAGCCACAGGAAAGAACATGGGCTTTGAAGCTGGACTGATCTTTGGCTGAATCTTGACTTTACTACTTCCCAGATGCGTAACTTTGTACCTCCCTGAGCCTCAGCTTTCTCATCTGTAAGCAGGGTTCCATGACACTCATTCATGCTGTTAAAATGGAATGTGACTGTTTATGTAACAGCTACCCAATACAAATTCTAGGCTGTTGCATTCCAACCCCACTCCCTGTATAACAGGCAGCTCCTTTTAGACTCAGTCACTCCAATGAGGCACATTGACTGTTGCAAGCCTATTTACCAGAAACAGATCAGACTTATGGTCATCTTGGTGGCTCAGTGCCTGGCACATAGTAGGTGCTTAATATGCATTGGTTGACTTAATTTTTGAGTAGTTCATCCAAGCAAATCACTTAGGAGAATGAAGACAACTGACACATGAAGCAAATGTCCTGGCTATTCCTCCAGCCCTTCTCCATTGGGCAGACATCTGATTGATGCCTTCATAACTGGCCACAGTGGCCCCAAAATAGCCACTATCAGAATCATCCTGACATTGGTCAGTTTGGATATCTGCAGACCTGAGCAGAGTTTACATTTGATTCCCTAAACTAATTTCCCCAAAGTCAAATAACTGGTGGAGGTCTTTTCATGTTCCTTGTATAAATGTCTATTTAATCACCGTCCTGTCTCTAGCACTTCAATAACTTGTACATTTTCCCCCTTAATTACTGTTTCAGCTCTGCAAAGAAAATAAATGGTTGGCTGAAAAACTCACACCATCTGCACTATTTGAGCTCTCTGTTTCCCCGACTGCCCACTTGAATAGAGAACTTTTCAGCTAAATCCCATTGGTCATTTGACTCATGCCCTCATATTAAACAGGAGAATCCTGAGACCAAAGTCACTCAACTAGCCAGGGAAAAGCTGAGGCTGGGCTGGACTTCCCAGGACACACTCTGCCTCCTACTGATGGACTTCTTCCTCATGCAGCTGCAGAATGTGCATGCACCTTTGCAGTCATGAGGACTTGGGTTCAAATCCAAGCTTTGCTACCTGCAGAGTCGGTGACTTCAGGTGGATTACAGATGATCCCAGCACTGCAGTTCCCCCATTTATAAAATGTAGATTTTCACACAGTCTTCCAGGGTTATTGCAGAGAATTGAGATGACATGAAACATGCCCAGCCAGAGTCTGGCACATCACAGCTGCCCAATGCTGTTTGCCTTTGTCCTTCACTAAAAATGCTCACCGCAAGTCATAATAATGGAAATAGCTCACATTTCTTGAGTGCTTACTTAGGGCCAGGAATGGGTCTAAGCACCTCACATGTATTAGCTCATTTATTCCTCTTTCTCTAAAGACAAAAGTATCTTTCTTGATTCCCTAAACCTATCCATCCTACCAACTGCTGGACTGCCTGGCCTAGTGCCTTTTCAACAGAGTTAGCTGATTTTAAACAATACATTGCTGAAATGATTTCTTGCTTTCTGTCCTGGCAAGTAGCAGCCAGCTTGTCTGATGTGACAAAATGTGAAGAAACTAAACGTTGTTTTCTTGGCTTTCAGTACATATGAGTGGTCCAAAATCTGAACTCAAGGTTAACTCTTGAAAAGGCGGTTGTGCAGGGAGGAGTGGCCCCTCATAGAGTTAGGAACAGGGTGGCAGCTGGGGTGTTTGGGACACAGATGAGGTCTCTCAACCAGTAGTAAAAGAAGTCAGAGTTTTGCTACAAAGTTCAAAAACTTTAGTTTGGTCTCCAGGCACCCATTACACAATTGCATCATCACCCCTCAGCCCAACTCCCATCTCAGCACGTCCAGCCCTTCCCTCTGGCCACCCTCAACTAGGCTCAGGGCCTAGTTGCGTTCAATCTCATGCGTTCAATCTCATCATTTCATGTCTCTGTACTCTTGCATTTGGACTCCTGTCCCCTCACCCTGAAGTTCTCTTTCTCTCCTTCCCTACTTTAGAGCTTCTACTTATTCTTCAAGATTCAGCTGAGACACCACCTCCTCCAACAAACCATCGAAGATCCCCAGTCTGATCCTTGGAGCCCACACAGCACCTCTGTACGCTCCTGGCATCTATTCACACATCTGTCCTCAACAACACTGTGAGCTCCCGAAGGGCATGTACCAAGCCTTATTTAATTTTATACCCCCAGCAGCTAGTACAGAACTTAGTATATAGTTGACCTTCAAGAGACATTGGTTGATTGAACGAATGAACTAGAAAATGAGCATATACCTCTACTCAGGTAAGTGGTTATAATAAAATATGATAATTATATGAATAGTAATTAGTAACTGCTACCATCAGATGTCAAGACACTGAGCTGAACACTTTATCCACATTATGACAACGGCTCTTGAATATCGAGCACCTACTGCTGTCCAGGCACACGCCAGTTATTGCTCATATGTTATCTTCATCCCAGATCTCTGAAGCAGGAATTATTACCAGAGGCTCAGGGAGCAAAGTGTATGACCAAGGCACACAGCTAGGAAATGGCAGCACCAAAAACGTGCGCTGAGATCTGGCTGGCAGTCTCCCCTGAACCATGTCATCTGCCAGAGAGAAAGCCATTGCTCCTTGTTCTTGCAGTGGACGTCAGATTGGCCTCTGTTGGTTTCTGTTCCAACCCCCTGGTTCTTCTTCCAAAGTCCCAGTGCCCAGCTAGCTCAGCCTCACTGTTTTGCATCTCACCCAATTACTGGGAAGGCTCCCTTCTTCTGACCCAGGAAACCCCAGAAGGGCCAGAGTGTGCAGAGCTCGAGTCCACAGCTGATGCCAGGGAAACAACACAGGCATTCAGAAGCCAAGCTGCTTTATCTGACTGCTGAGAGATTAACTCTTGCACAGCTGCAACAAAGAGAGGCACTGCAACTAAATACATCTCGAGTGGGCCTAGAGGATAAGACCCAACAGACACCCCCCTCCTCTGCCAGGTTTATTTCCAGACCAAGGGACTAACTGGTTGAAATGGGACTTAGGGACAGTTGGCACATCCCCCCAAAGGCCTCCTCTAGAACTCCATCTTTCACCTGTTGCTCTAGTCCTCTTAGGATTGGGGAGCACAGGTGTCTGGGGGGTGCTTGGCATCTTGTTTTCCACTTTCCCTTCTCTGTCCCCAAAAGGAATAAATGCCCAGAAGTGGCCTGCTTCTCACTGAAATGCATTTCACTGGTGTTCTCTGGAGGAATTAAGCCAGGAGCCAGGAATTAAGCCAGGAAAATGTTCCTGACGGGCCTGCTGTATATTTGGGGCTCCCCTGAAATAGCTTCTGGCTTCTACAGATAGAGGGGTGAAGCCTTTAGTTCTGAGGTCCTTGGAAAAACCTATAGCATACAACTTTAAGGGGCTGGGTACTCCCAGGACTGGGCCATTATAGGAAGCCACTAGGGGTCACCTGAGTCTCCAGGAACACATACATTTGAGGAATGGAGGTAATACTTTTGCTTGGGTGTGTGTGTGCCTGCAAACTCTTCAAAGGCAGGGACTCAGAGTACAGGGAGGTAAGACAAGGGTGTGTCCCAATGAGAAGGACCTTACTCTCTTCAACTCTCTAACAATTGACCCACGCAACTCAAGGCCATGCCTGTTGCTGAGGTTGAAGTCAGGTGGCTCCTGAAAGGACTGTGTCCTCTGCATGCCTCAGTGGCATGCTGCCAAGACTCTGACGACCTGGGCCACCTGGGGTGGCTCTACTTTCCACTATCCCAGCTCCTAGGAGGGATAGGATTCCTAGGAGTAGAGGTGGGGGAGAGGGCAAGAGTCCTGTGTAAGAGTCCTCTGAGAGAAGAGAGGCCCAAGTTCAGAGAGGAAGGGTACATATGGTTTCTGTGTAATGCAATTAGTGGTATGCAAAGTTGGACTTTGAACTTGCTGGCTCTGAGCATTGGACAGCTTTTAGAGCTTCATTTTTCTTATTTTAAAAATGGGAATAAAACTCATTGTTAATGCAGGGCTGTGGTGAATATCAAAAGTGCATAGAGGCTGTTATAATGCAATTCCACACACTTTGCAAAGCAATAGTCAGATTTTCAGAATTACATTTGATGGGACTGCTGTAAAACTTAGCGCTGGAGTGAGAGCCTGCTGCTACGTGGACGTAACCTTGAACTTTAACTCTTGAGGCTGCTAATTAGTGATCAGCAAAAAAACAATAAACAAGAGATCGCTGCCCTCATTCCTTCACCTTCGTGGAACTCAGAATTGTGCTTGGAGTCCTGGAAGAAATCACTTAGAAGCATATGCTAACAGCATCTCCTACTTGCCAAAGCAGGGAGTCAGTAAGTAGATATTCTTTAAAGGCCAGCTGAAAAGCCCAGGAAATAAGGAATGTTTTCAGAGTGGATAATTCAGGGCTACTAAATATACAAGCTTAAAGCAAAGCCAGCAAGACAAGATTGAAGTCACGGTTGCCTTCCTAGACAAGGAATAATCCAATCAGCCAATGAGAGACCTGGCCTGACCGGCGTCATGCCAACACCTGTTGGAACCGTGGCATCTCTTTACCATCCCAAAATAAGCTTTGTCGGAAATGAGGATCTCAGGAGTGATGAATCAGAGCTGGTAAAATCACCATCAGAGCACTACCAATAAACACACACAGCAACCTTCCCTGTACTAGTGGAAAAGCCCAAACCCACCTAAGGGACATTTACACATGAATGACTGGACAGGCGTGCATCATACTGGGGCCTGGCACCAGAACTCCTCCAAGGCAGACTGCACAAGGCAGATACCTTCTGTCCAACAGCTGCGTTATCCAGACCCACAGCGTGAGGGAACCGGCACAGCAAATGGTTTACAAACCCTGAGCACAGCTTCTCCTGGCCGCGGCTGTTTGCATCCACATCCCTGCTAGGATGCTTTCTCAACTCCAGAGCATTCCTCCAGACCAGAAGACCCACACTTACATTTTATGGGGGATAGAGGCCAGGTGAAGGGCCCAACCCTGGCCCACCACTGCTCAGTTCGGCTGGATGCTCAAGACTCCTGCACTTTGAAAAAGTAGCCAAAGCATGCTGCTGCCTCCCCCACCAAACTGTCTACAGCTTCAGTGTTGGTTTTCTGGGAGTTTCCTCCCAAGTTCTCCTAGAGTCTAAGTGTTTGGGAACTTGGAAGACATAAGCTGCTTAGGATCGTAGGCCTGCTTAGGGACTCTGCGTGATTCTTCTGACGGTCCATTTTTGAAGAGCTTCTTTTTTTTTTTTTTTTAAATAAATAAAAAAAAAAGAGCCGTCTGTTGGTTTTCCCAAAGACAACAAGTCCGCACTTAAGAGATCTATCTACACTCCAGACAGAGCAGTTTCTTGGAGTCTTGTGGGTCTGGAGTTGAGGTCAGGAAGAAGGAGGCTGACTAATATTCACAGACGGGCCCATACGGAGTAGAATGAGGGGTTTAGGGGCTGACACTGGAAGGAGGGGCTGGGACAGGGGAGCTCCCACTGGTGGGAGGCGACTCCTCCTACAGTTAAGTCCAAGTTCCCAAAACCTGCAGGAGAAGACTCAGAGGACCCAAGAGTGGGTTCTGCCTTGGCATCGTGGAGTGGTAACACTGCAAGAGGCCTGGGGACAGCCCCAAGAGGGCGGAACACCAGGCCTCCTGACTCCCGGGGAGTGGGGCGCAGAGGGAGAGGGTTCGCGCGCAGGGCAACTCACGGAGGAGAAGTTGTGTGGGCCGCAGAGCTCGCCGCGGTACTTGCAGGAGAGCAGCATGTCCTCGAGCTGGTGGCCCAGGCGGTCCATGAAGGCGGCGCTGATGCCCTCGAAGTGGCGCGGCGGCAGGAAGAGGCGGAAGTCAGCCAGCTTGCGGAACCACTGGCGGCGCGGCTCGTCGCCGCGCAGCAGCTCGCTGACGAGCGGGCGCGCGGTGCGGTTGGGCAGCAGCAGCCCGAGCCAGTGGCCGGCATAGTAGAGGTCCCCCTTGGAGAGGCGCGGGAAGCGCAGCGGGTTGTTGTTGCACACGGTGACGGCGGGGAAGGGTAACTGGCGGCTCCACTCGCGGTGCACCCGCGTGTGCGACGGGAAGCTGAGCCAGTAGAGCAAGCGGTTCGAGGACCAGGACAGCAGCAAGCCGAGGGATGTACAGAAGGCCAGCACCCACAGCGCCCGCCGCTGGAAGGAGCCCCCCGCCGCC
>NW_012104465.1:1542623-1556911 GCF_000951045.1 Mandrillus leucophaeus
ACTGAGCGCCGCCTCAGCCCGCAGCTCCTGGCAGTGGCCTCTCCCGAGCGCCTCCCAGACTCTCCCGGTCCCTGGTCTTCCTGGAGGATGCCCGGCGCCGGGCACTACTTCTGGAGGGGTCCCACAGGGAGCCGCCTCTCCAGTCCCTGGGTGCTGCGCCCGCCTCCCCTCGTCCTGGACCTCGGGGGACCCTGAGCCGAGTCCCCCCTGCCCCGCTTAACCCCAGCTTTTACGCTGGTCCTGGGAGAAGGGCCACTCGGCCACCATGCCTGATCTGGACATCCCCAGGGATCCCACCAGCCCGGCCCGTAGCCCAGCGGTGCTGGGACACGGGAGAGAAGGCGCCAAGGAACGAGCGCCCCCAGAGGCGCACCGCAGCTCCTGGCTGGGCGGGCGGGGTGGGTGTGTACGGGGGTGAGTGGTCGCCTTGCCGGCTGCCGCCTTCTTTCCCTTGCCCTCCAGGACCCTTCCTTGTCACTGCTCCCCGGGCTGCGCTCGGCAGAGACCCGCTTAGGCTTCCCCAAGTCCCGCGCCTAAGTCCTGCCAGGCGCCCGCTCTCGCCTGGGGCTGAGAGCTTCTCAGGGCGTCCTGCGGGAGGCTGTTCGCCGCCGGGCCCCTTCAAGGATGCAAGCTGCAGGGAAGTGTCGCTTCTCGCCTCAGCTCTCCCAGGTGCCTCGCGTCTCCAGAAAAGCCCGGCCTTGCTGTCTCTTGCCTCTTCTCTCTGCCCCGGCGGCGACAAGAGCTGGGGACTGCCGAGCCCCGCCAACACCTCCCGGGGGTGACCCGGACTCGCTGCTCCGCGCGCCCTTCTCCTCTCAAGACTCCGAGCTCACGGTGGCCGTGACGCCGGCTAAGCTCCTTCCCCGGTTGCCTGGGAGAACCCTCTTCGGGCCCCAGGCGAACTTGGGCAGCGGCCGCGCGACGCTGGCGCGGCTGGGCTCCGAGCACCTGCTCCTCCGCTCGCTGGCCCCGCGGCTCGGGGCGGGCGGGGCGGCGGCGACCGTGAGCGCCGTGCGCTCCTGGAGACGCGGTGCTGACGCGCCCGGCTCCTCCTCGCTGCATTTTAATTCCTGGCCACTGTGGCCGCTGCACACCGAGCGGGAAGCCTCTTGCTGGAGTCGGCCGGGTGCGGGGGTGGGGTGTGGTGGGGAGCGGGATGGGGATGCGCTGTACAGATGTGCTCCTGTGTGTGGGCTTGTGGGAGAGATAAGAAGTAGTATAACCATTGTGTTGATGTGGCCGCAGTGTAGACAGGGGTGAGAGGACTCCTGAGTGTGTGAGAGGGGCTGTGGAGAGAGCAAGTTGCTGTGTAGTGTGGGCATTTGAACACGATTGCGAGTGTGGTGCCAAGTATTGGGTGTGCGTAGGATGTGCATTGTGTATGTGTGAATGGGCATTTCTGTGAAACTCTTGAATGTGAGCATGTCTGCGGGTGGCGTGCTGTGGCCATTAGAGTGTGGTGCATGCGGGATGTAATGTCTATGGTGACATGTATGTTCCGTGTGTGTGCACGCACTTAGTGAGTCCTGGGTTTGAAATGGATGTGTTGATGTGTGGGTGGATATCAGGGTTTCTAGATGTGGTGTGTTTTATGTGTGTGTGTATGTGCATGTGTGTATGTGTGTGTGTATGTAATGAGTATGTGTGTTGAGGCATTGCGAGCAGGGTAGGTTCAGTGGGACAATCCTCCCCTCAGCCTCTTAGGGGCATTCCGTGTGTGCCCCAGCCCCTTCCCTGGAAGTGCCTATTGCTCAGCCCTGGCCCAGTCTGCCAAGCACAGCTCTCCAAGAGAGTGGGAAGGAGGAGTGGGACTTCCAGGGACAGGAGACTCCATCTTTCCCATTCCCCTCGCTGGGATCTGGCAGCCCACTGGTTGTCTGATAATGTCACCCTTCCATCCTGGATGGGCCCAGGATATCCCACTAACCTCTGGGCACTTTAGACTCTTTGATTTGGTCTTTTTAATATTTAATATTTTGCCTTGACTTGTTTGGGAGGATGGATGAGACACATAGTGCACTGCTAGCTCCATTTCAGAGGTGAGATTAGGGAGGCCAAGTACTTACCCAAGGTCACACAGCCTGTAAGTGGTAGATCTGGATTCAGCACCCAGGTCCCCAAAGCTCTAGCTCTTTCTACTGCACCACAAGGCCTTACAGTTTTCATTCTCCCGACCAAGCACCTTGAGGGCAGGGTGGGAGTCTTGCTCTTGTGGCTGGCTGGGCATGTAGGGTGCACAGTAGGACTCTACCCATGTTTCCCAAATAGTTGACTCACTGAGGCCTTGCTGGGGCAGGGAACACTTGGAGCCCCATTACTCCATGAGATAAAGGCGTTTTCCAGACATTATCCAGAGAGTAGAATTTGGTGGGGGAGGCAGTGTGAAGGGACTTCAAAGGGGGGAGGACGCTCCAGTGGAAGAAGAACCGAAGTGTGTATCCTTTGGGGGAAAGGAGGCTTGGAGAAGCAGAGATTTGGGTGAGGAAAGGAGTTTTACCCTCTTTGTAATGATGAATTAGGGGCGATTTGGCCAGATCTGTTGAATGAGCTGTGGGTTTCAAAGCAGGAGAGAAGCAGTGCTGGGGTGGGTTTTCCCTCCCCACTGACCTGAGGGCACCCCTGCAGCGTGATGACTTCCTGCAGCTGGTCTCTGGAGAAGAGGACCTCTGAGCCCCTCATTTCCCACTCACCCACATACATACATCCACAGAGTCACACATGTACAAGCACACATATACACAAACACACACACACACACACTACACACATATACATGAACATACATGTATACCAACATATACACCCAAATGCACATATACCCAATGCATACTGCATAATACCTACACACAACACACATACATGTAACATACACAACACACACACACATACACACACACACACACACACACACACCTGGAAGCCCTTCTCACTCATCTGGGGAAAAACCTTTTGCAATTGGTCATTGATGACAGTTTGCTTTGGGTTTGGTTGGTTGAAGATGTCTGTTGCTGGCTTTGAGGGGAGGGTTCTGAAACTGCCTGCTGTACTGCGGCCTCTACCAAAGGCTCATACTCCGGTGCTCCCAGCCTGGTCTCAAGGGTCCTGGAAATGCCACAGTGACCCGTGTCTTGGCCAAGGTGGGGTGACCTAGTGACCTCAGTGCAGTTACTGATGAAGCAACCAGGACAAGCATGTGCCATCTTCCAGCATCATAACTCTGGAGTGGCATGAAGCTCTATTTTATAAAAGCCTTTAAAACATTTTATGTTTCCGATGTGTTCAGCTGTTGTGGGCTTGCTCTTTCCTAGTTATTTCCCCCTTGAAATGTGCATGTGCTACTTTTGATTGACCAAGTGTCTTCTCTGCCATGAGGTTTCCTGTTAATTCTCCAGATGGAAGCTCTTTCAGGGAGAGGAGGGGTAGCCTGCTCAGGCCCCAAGGGGCCTTGACACAGAAATCTAGAGAAAGACACATGGGCAGCTAGTGACTCCAAGCAATGATTGATGGCTCTCTTTATGGCACCTGTATGCAGCACATTCTCTATGCAACTTGAAATACTCCCACTCTCTTCTCTGACCAGTACTTTGACCAGCCTAGTGAAATTCTGTTCTTTCTTCAAATCTCAGCTTATGCATTGCCTCCTAGGTTAAGATTTCTTTGATTCTCCCAGACAAACTTGGGTCATGCTTTTCCTATGATCCCATCACATCTTGGAAGATTGATACCTCTTTGATAGTCCTTGTCATAGTTTGTGTCCAAGCCTTACTGCTGGACTATGACCCATTTGCAGACAGGGACTACACCTCATTCATATTTGTATCCCTATCTCTTAGCACAGTGATGAAACACTGGTACCAGGGAAGGGGAAACAGGAACTAGTATTTCTTGAACAACTACTGTATGCCAGGTACAGAACTAGGCACATAAACAAATGTTATTTAATTTCTCACTCCAACTCTGCAGGGGAGGGTTTTTTTTGGCCTTGTTTTAAATACACTGTTTGTTTTTTTAGGGACAAGGGTCTTGTTATATTGCCCAGGCTGGTCTTGAACTCCTGGGTTTAAGCAATCCTCCTGCCTCAGCCTCCCAAAGTGCTGGGATTATAGGAGCGTGCTACCATGCCTGGCTATTTTTACCATTGTTGATGCAAAGGCTTGGTGCGCAGGATTTGAATCCAATTCTAACTCATTCCAAAGTGCAGGGCTTCCCCTGTCCATCATACTTCCTTTCAAAATTATATTATTATGATAATAAAATAAATGTAGGACTTCCTAAGTGCCAGGGCCTCCTGTAAGTGTTTTACACTAAAAACAAGTATCATACATGCTGTAAGTGTTTAATCCTCAAAATAAGGAGGCAAATACTACTTTTTCTCTACTTTAAAGAGGAGGAACCCTTAACCACAGAGAGGTTAATTTACTCACTTTAAGCCACACAGCTACCAATCAGGAGACCAGGCTTTGCCCAGGTAGTCACTCCATCCCTGTGTTCTCCAGCCCTAGTCCAACTGCCTCAGTTCTCATTCTCAGAGGTAATTGGACACAACAGCTCCTGTGGAATAGTGTTACCATCCTGGAAGACTCCCTTGGCCAGAAAAAAAAAATTCATGAGGCAGAACAGAGGTGACCCACATAACCTCTCCACCAAGAAATTACCATTTGGCATTGTGATGTACCAATCATAAGTTTTTAAGAAAATTTCCCTTGTTAATCTCTGAAACATTTGTTCACCACACCTGGTGTTCTGGCATTCTGATGTTGGTGTGTGATGTTGTGCACAGTGGCAGGAAGGTCTTCTGGCCAGCCTTCCCTCATTCTGGGGTATAACCACCACCACCACTGGTAAGCTGTTTTCTCTCATGAAATAAATCTGTTGGGAGGGGAGATCAATGTAAGTAAACACGGTTTCCTGAGCTGACAATTTTCAGAGCTGACACTTGTGTGGCTTGATCAGGTTTCACTGGAGCCCCCAGTGTTCCTGTTTACCTGCTACTCAGAGGCTCAGAATTGGAAAACATCTGAGATACCACCTAAGCCTCCTTCCTGCCTGCTGTAGGAATCCCTTCAATACATTCCTTCAGTGACAGTGTAATCAATTCTATTCTGGAACATCTTGCTGTGTTTAAAGCTTCTTCCTTTCATCAGATTGAAATCTGTCTCCATGTGAATTTCTCCCATTTCTCCTAATTTATCTCTGGGGACCCACACAAAAATAACTTTGGTATTTCTTTCAAGTGGAAACTCTTCAAACTCTTTATAGAATCAGAGCACTTTGATGCTGAAAGGGGTCTAGCAGTCCACCTGTTAGTGAAGTCCTCAAGACCATCCTTTCTTCTGCAGCCTAAATGTCACCAGTTCCTTCAACTGTTTCTCCTGTAGTTTCTGCTCTTGAGATGGGCTCTTGGTTGTGAATCTCCTCGCAACGTGATCCTCCAGCCCTGTGGAGTATAAGCCTACTAACCCTTTTACTCTTGATCTGATACTTCTAGCCCCTGACATTTCTGCTGGTGGTTGGGGGCTCTTGTTGGTCCCCTGGTGTCAGGGATTTCATGGAGGTAGTAGATGGAGAGATGGAACCACAATGTTGGGTTCTTGGTGTGCTGCTTAGAATGCTGAATGCACTTTCCTTTAGGACTGTTCTGCAAATGGTGATAAGAGCTAACATTACTTTTAATATTAAAATTCATCGGCTAGGTGCAGTGGCTCACGCCTGTAATCCAGCACTTTAGGAGGCCAAGATGGGCAGATTGCTTGAGTTCAGGAGTTCAAGACCAACCTGGACAACATGGCAAAACGCTGTCTCTACAAAAAATTACCTGTGCATGGTGGTGCACATCTTTAGTCCTAGCTATTCAGGAGGCTGAAGTGGGAGGACCACTTGAGCCTGGAAGGTCGAGACTGCAGTGAACTGTGGTCATGCCACTGTACTCCAACCTCAGGCATCAGAGTGAGACCCTGTCTCAAAATAAATAAATAAATAATAAAGTTTATTAATGCTATGAGGCACATGGGCTTTTGTGGGGGTAACTGTGATCCTCAATTGATCTCTTTTTTTTCCCCTTTCTCTGCCTTTTTTTTTTTTTTTGGTCTTATTTCTATACTGTTCATGGCTCTGTGTCACTCTGCCTCCCTCTCCCCTCCTCTCTTTCCCTTCTCTTCTTCTCTTCCCTTTCTCTCTCTCCAACCTCTGCCTGAAGCCTAGGGGTGTTCTCTGATACCTTTTTAGTCAATGGTATTGGTGGCATGTGGGCCCTAGAGGTGGCCAATGTTATAGCATCTAAGCAAATGTTCAAGAGTCATGATGGGGACTCCTGTACTGGTGGAAAGAGAGAGAGGACTTCTTCCCTGTGGTTTTACTCATTGCACACGGGTATTCCTACACCCCTCCCTTCCTTCCCCCATGGAACTGGCACTGGAGTTGCTGTTCCTTCTTTCCTTTCACGTGCTTCAGTGTCTCCACTGCCTTTCCCCCTCACTCTGTTTTTGTTGTTGTTGTTGTTTGTACACCCTTGGCCTCACCTAATTCTCTCTTTTTCTGGGGTCTTTCTTAGGTGCACCAAATGGTTTTTTGCCCTTTTAGTCATTCTCATTTTACTTGACTTCGAGCTCCCAGCTACCTTTCTTCTATCACAAGCAATTCCCAGGTATAAGAGGTCAAAGAAGGGGCCATGACCACCAAAATAAAGAACGTGGGCTGGAAGGATCAGGTCCAGAGTGAAAGGAGCTGGGAGGCTCACGCTCCACAGGGTTGGAAGAAGGTTGGCTGAAGCATTGTGGTCCCTGCTTAACGGAGAACCCTGTGAAAGTGGGAGCTGGGTGTAAAATATAATTTAACCCTTTCACTTTCAGTGGAAGAAGTCAAGGTCCAGAGTGGGGAGAGACTTGCTGTAAATCACACCCTCTGATACTGATAAAGGGACACAACCAGAATCCAGGTTCCAACTTCCAACTCATTCTCTGCTCACCCTATCAGAGGATCTTTAAAAAAAAAATCCATTTTAAAACTGGTAACATATTCACATGTTTCAAAAAACACAAAAGAGTATCTAGTAAAAAGTTTCTCCACCCCATCCCCAGCCCCCACAGCCACCCAGTTTTCCTCCCTGTAAGCTACCAAAGCCATCAATTTCTTGCATGGTCTTTTAGAGATACTTTATGAATATACATAAGTGTACATAGTCTTTATATGCCCTTTTTTTCTACACAAATCGTTGCAGTCAGTGAATGTCGTTGACTAAAGTAATTGTATTTCATGTTCTTCACACCTTTTTTTTTCAGTATTTTCAGCTAGTTTGTGGTTGCCTTCCTTTGGCACCTCATTTCAACTTCTGTTATTTTCCTTAACTTCTCATTTCCCATTATCCTGCTTTCCCATCCAAAAAGGACAGCGGGTCCTATGACAAGGTGGTACACAAGCTTGTCATCTTACGATCAGATTTTCCCTTAACCCTTTGCTAGATACCCTAACGGATGAAAGCTGTCATGTGGATAATCTTAAACAGCAGGTTATGCAGATATTTCTGTTTGCCTCTGAAGTGCATTATGTTGTGTATTTGCATATGATTTAATTTTCTTGTCATATTTTTCTCAGGCTAATTATAACACATGCAATTGAACGTCCTAAGCACACAGCTCTTCTTGGTCTAGGAAGATGGTCCAAACATGCATTGGTTGGCAGAGAGATCCAGTTTAGGATTCAGAAGTTTCTGTAAATAACATATAGAGTGGGTAAAACATAACAGGGAAAGAATCAGAAGGTGTTAGTGCCAAAAGTCATCTTAAAGAGCATGCAGTTGAACTAGGAGAGGAAATTGAGGTAAGTTTAGAGACTTGTCCCTGGTCACTGAGAAGCTGACATAATGAAGATGATGATGATGATAATGATAATGATAGTTGATAGTTGACATTGATTAAGCACTATCTATAAGGCGCTGTGTTCAATGAACATGATTTAACTCATTTAAAAAATTTATTTAGTTATTTTTCTGAGAAAAAAAATGATGTCTCACTCTGTTGCCTAGGCTGGAGTGCAGTGGTGGTGATCTCGACTCACAGCAACCTCCGCCTCCTCAGTTCAGGAGATCCTCACACCTCAGCCTCCCAAGTAGCTGGGACCACAGGTGTGCACCACCATGCCTGGCTAATTTTTTTTTTTTTGTATTTTTGGCAAAGATAGGGTTTCACCATGTCATCGAGGCTGGTCTTGAACTCCTGAGTTCAAGCAATCCGCCTGCCTCGATCTCCCAAAGTACTAGGATTACAGGTGTGAGCCACCATGGCTGGCCAGACTTAACTCATTTTATCTTCACAGCAACTCTATGAAGTGTGTCCCACCATTATAGCTCTTTAACATGAAAGGAAACTGAGGCAGAATGTGGATAAGTGACTTGTCTAGTCTGTGGCTGAGATTCAAACTCAAGTAGTTTGGCTCTAGAGCGTAAGACCTTAATTAAGGTGGCTGAAATTAGCTGAAAGTAATGACTATAGTGTTTATTTATTGAGCATTTAATGGATGTTGGGCACTGTCTTTGATGTTGAGAATACAAAGTCCACTCAGATGTGGTCCTTGCTTTAGCTCTCAGTTTAGTGGGGGACATGGGAAAGAAAATATTAAATATTCATATGAAATGTTAATTAATTATTAAAAGGCAATTTAAATAAAGCATGATAAATGCTTTATCAGGGATGAGCACAGCATGCCGGGAGGGTCCCGAGGAGAGGTCTTTTTCCCTTGACTGATCTGAGAGCCATCGCCATGCACTTTCTCTGTTTTCTCCTGAGTTTCTCCATTTATTCCCATGTTCTCACTTCCACTCACAGAGAATCCAGTTACCTCTGCCCATGAGGCTCACCTGAGAGCCAGGATCTGAGACAGGCAGAGGCAACAGCAGCACAGCCTCTCCTGCAGATGCCCGGACCCTATTCTTCTTCGACAGTGTCCATGTCCTTCTCCTCACAGGGGTTTAGTGTTCCTGAAGGTGTCTTGTTGACTGGTGCCATCTACTTTCTAAGTTTGGGCCACCTTCATAATTAATGTCTCCTTCCCTCAGTATCCCTTGCCTACCATTGCTTTATTCTCAGTTTAGATAACTGAGTTTTGGTTGCAACGTTGGCTGTGATCAAAATGTTAGCAGAGAAATGGAATCTTTCTTGCACACTTTTCTACCTGGTTTACTGTCCCATACACATAACAAAACTCTCATTAAAATAGTTAAGCATAATAACCTTATCCAACAGTAACCATACACTCATGTGACAAAAAACCATGCAGTTAAAATAGGATTTAATGAAATATAAAACCCAAGATAGAATGAGACATTTTATTAACGATTCCTTTACTGTCCCCTTAACTATTTTCAGTCATGACTTAATCTTGGCTCTCACCTGGCTCTCACCTCTGCTTCAGGGAGCACTAACCAACCAGCTCCTAATCTGTCTTGCAGGCAGACCCTCTGCAGTGGCTTAGAGATTTAGGGCCAGGTTGATGTGTCAAAAGCCTCCATTCAGGCTGGCTGCATTTCCTCCTAACCAACAACGCTTCCCTGTCTCACCCACTAAGGGGTTGTTTACTCTCTTTCCCTTGTAAAAGACCTGACCAAACCACTTCCTCTGGTTTCTCTACTTCTAGTTTATCTTCCCAGTCTACTCACAAGAAGAGCAGAAAGGAAGAGTTAATATACTCTTCTGCAGTCCTGTGGACCTGTGTGGTTATCCAAACAGAAGAAAGGAAGAGAAGGGAAGGGGAAGAGAAGGCAGGGGATGGAAGGAAGTTAACACAGAGTACAGCTAGGTATCTACCAGGTACTATTATCTGCACCTTGGAGTGGTTTTTCAGGACAACTCTGTCAGGTGAATAATACCATCCCCGTTTTATAGATGATGACACAGAAGCTTTGTCTTTCCAATTCTATTCTCTCTGATGCTGGTTCAACATAGATTAAACCATAATGGCCATCATCCCATGCTACAGCCATGCACTAAGCACTTACTAGAAGCAGGCACCGAATTAACCCTCATTTTTCAGGTGAAGAAAATGAGTCTCAGAGAGGTAAAGTTAACTGCTTAGGGTCACACAGAATGTGCCACCCAGGTGGCAAAGCCAGGATTCCAGCTCAGGTGTGACTCCAGCATATTGGTAATTGTGGTAATTATTAGAGAAGCACCCAGCGTTTAGAAAGAGAAAAGACAAAGTGGGTGGTGGCATAATTTAGAGTTTTGCAAAAGCCCTTGGGGGAGATGAAGAAAGTGAAAGCAGAATTTTTTGGGGCCTGAAGTGGGTTCTCAGTCATCTGCTGTAGATCTGGGAGCTATGTTTTTCCCAGCTTGAGTATGATGTCACCATCGGGACAGAACTAAAACTATATGAGCCCACTTCTAGGGAAGAGGTTCAGGGAGGTACCCATAGGTTCAAGTACCAGGCTGGGCTAAGTAAATTGCAGAAGGCCACACAAAAATATTTCCTCTTTCAACATCCAAGTGACATTACACATCGACAGCAACCACATGGTCACAAAGTAGGAACACATCTTTACAAATCACAGGGTTTCAACCTAGCCCCCTTTGTCTCCTTTCCTCCATCCCTTTCTTTTCCTTCTCCCTCTCACTTTTCTGTTTCCTTCGCTGTCTACCTTCCTTTCTGTTCTTCCTCCCATTTTCCCTCTTACTTTTCCATCTACCCTCTCTCCCTTCTTTTCTTCCTTCTTTCCTTCTTCTAGACTTCAGCCTTGCTTTCTCCTTTTAAGTCAATACTTTCCTTTGCCCAGCAGTGCTTATGTTTACTCATTAAATATTTCTCAGCAGCCCATGGCACTAAGACATAACATTAGATTCAAAATGGTTGTCTGAAAATTCTTGGAGTTATAAAGGCAAGTGCATAAGATTGGTGAGTAATAAGAGCTATAAAATAGTTCATACCCTTTGACCTAGTGATTCCATACCCTGGGGTTCCCCAAGGAAATAACCTCAAAGTAAAGAAAAAGCACAAAAGAATTCACAGTAGAGCTTTTCGTAATAGAGGGAAAAAATAACAAATTGAGAACAAAACATTTCACAGGTCCAATAATAGAGGAATGGTCAGGCAAATGATAGTGATACCACGTCATCTGGAAATTATGACATCTTAAGAAAAGAACATGACAAGGATGCCAGTGTTTTGCAATATATAAAAAGTACTGAGTAAAAAAAGATCTGAATCCAAAGAGCACTTCCACCCTGATCACAACTTCAGAGAAACATTTCTTTGAACATGAACAATGGTCAGAAGAGAATTTAGGTGAGACAGGGTTTAATCACAAATAGGTTCTTTGGGTAAAGTTATTAAAAGTGTAGGCAAACAAACCAAAATCCAAGCAAGCTTACCAGAACCAAGCTTGGAAAGGTACATTGGAATTAGAAGATTTTTCTGTCTCTATAAAGTGTTCTCACTGTAATAGGGACCACTGCATCCTCGGAACTTTTGGTTGACCTGACCGTCCTCCCCACCCTGGCACTGCCCACCAACCAGTAAAAGTGAGCCACAGCTGCTGCTGCCTGATGTGGCTGACCTCATTCCCCCTGGCCTGTGCCCGTTCTAGTATGTTTCCTCCTGGCTTTCGACCCCTGGGTGCCCCTGCCTTATGAGGCTGAACCAGGATCCCCACCTTAGTCTCAATCCATTTTAAACACAAACCCCAGCAATGAGTCACATGGTAGATACGTGACCAGAGAGTGACCCATAATAAAAACAAACTCAGATGCGAAACTGTCCCCAATAAGGTGGTGTTCCCTGTGTCCTTTCTGCTTGCAGTACCTCTGTCGTCTGTTCTTAGTCTCTGCCTGGAGACCTGGTTTGGTGCCCTTGACCCTTGGCTGGATCTCCACAGCTTGAAGGGCCTGAGCATTTTCTCCAGTTACAACTATGCTTCCATCATTACCGTTCAAATTTTCTTTGGTCTTAGCACCCATGAGGTGTTTTCTCTTCAGCTGTGTTTTCTTTTCTTTCAGTATAAGGAGATAAGGAAAAATACCCTTTGAGGAATCAAAATGCATGTCACAAAATCCATACTATTAATAGCTTTAATTAATTGAGGCTAGTAACGTGGCAGGAATGGTGCTAGTAACTTTGTATGTGTTATTTCATTTAACTCCCACGGTAGCCCTAACAAAGTAGATGTTGTTTCTATTTGTACCAAGGAAGAATCAGGCTCAGAGATATCAAATGGTTTATTTAAGATTAAACGCAGATTTTGCTCATATCAAATCCTCTTCCCCTGGTCCCCTGCATTACATGATACAGCCTTCCAGGCACCAGGGATTCCACAGCATGGGTTAAGCATGAGTGAGCCCTTGTCTCTTCATGGAGCCTACTTACTCTTACTTTATGTACAATCATGATAACATGCTTGGTTATTTATTTTTCATGCTCTCCGCGGAATAGAAATACTATGTTACGAAAAGAAAAAGGCTTAAGACGTAAGAGTACTGGTAGCTAGAATGTATAGCCAAAACCTGACAACAAAGAAGAAGGCAAAACAACTATAAAAACATAAAAAAGATTTTTAAAATGATGTCATTTAATGTTGGGGCAAACTCCACACATTTCAAATAGTCCTGAATCTTTCAGCCCTAAACAATTGCTGAAACTCACAATGATGACCTTGGGTCATCAAGATTACATTTTGTTCTCTATAATCTGCATAAGGATATAGGAAAGGACGGGATCTATTGCAGAAGGAGTTTCAGCCAAATAGTTTCATTAAAAAAAAAGTTGTAATGCTTAAAGGAATAAATAAATTCTTAACTCTTGGACACATTGGCTATTCAGAAAAATGACACTTCTTTGTAAGAGAGTCTGAACAATGATTTCATTCTCTCATTGGCCAATTGTTTCAGCCATCACCATAGACAAAAGCTTCCCTAAAGCCATTTTTTCTAATGAGCAAACAGTTATTATTCGATACATGGCTCAACATTTAGAATTGGTTACATTGCAGCCAGTTGGGTTATGTTGTCGGTATTTAGTCATTCTATAAAAGGGAATTTCATGGTATTTAAATGTTTCTCTCTCTTTTCTGTTTCTTAAACTAAAAACAATGACAGACCAGTTTTTACCACATTTTTTCCCTGAAGGAATAAACAATAAAAGAGAAGTGGAATTCTATTTGAGAAAACAGTTCTAACGTTCCTGCCTCCATCAGAAACATTTTAGGGTTTTGTTCCATAGGACTTGGAAGTCTCATGTGGTAAGTGACAGCAGCATTCTGACTTATAGAGGGTGTCAGAAGCTAATGTGTCCTGTCTATTAGCTTCCTGAATGGAAACTTCTCTTGGAGTGTTTCTTCCCCCCAGGCTGTTTTTCCGTTTTGCATACCCACTCATTGATTAATACAGAGAAATGTGAAATATCTGCCCTGCTTTGTGGAGCATTGACAATGTATCCTTTTAAATTTGGAACTGCAGTTTTACCCATGGGAAGAGGTATTTTGGTCATGAATTTGAAGTCTCTTTTTTATCTAGAAACCTTGGACTTATCATCAACTAAGCCCTCACTTCTCGCACATTCCATCCATCACCAAAGGCTATCAATGCTCCCTCCTAAATCATTCTCAAGTGCATGGCCTGAGATCCATTCTCATCGCTACTACCTTGGTTTAGCTCTTGTGATCTACAGCCTAGAGCTTACTCTGTTATTACAGCTCTTAACTGGGCTCCTTGCCTTTGATTTCCTTCCTCTCCAATCCATTCCCCACTCTGCCATTCTAATTATGTCATTGCTCTTCTTAAAATCTGTCAATGACCCTTCATTTCTTACTGCACACATTCATAATCTGTGTGCTGTGTCACACACTGGGTTACAGGAAATGTAGATATTGATCCTCACAGCTTTTGGGGCAACAAGGCAGGCCTGGAGCTTCAGGAGCCCCAGGGACTGCTCAAGATTGCAGCCCTGTCCTTTCACCCCAGTGTACTGTGTGTGTGTATATATATATTTTATATATATATATATATATATATATATAATATTTTCTTCTTGAAAATACTCCAGGAAGCTCTGGGAAAGGCTAGCTTACAAAGTCCTTCTCACCCTGGCCCCATCCATCTACAAGACTCTCATGAGACTACCTACCCTACAAACCCTTTGCCCCAGCTAGTAAAGCCTCTTGCTTTCCCAGCTTAAATCCACATCACATTTTTACAACACTATGACTTTGAACTTGAGGCCTGGATAGTGTTCTCCTTATTTCTTTACCTGGTGGTCTCCTCCCTCCTCCTCCTCCTCCTCTTCCTCCTCCTCCTCCTCCTGCTGCTGCT